>NC_072736.1:28826502-28977281 GCF_026930045.1 Uloborus diversus | reverse complement strand
AATCGGAGAGATATCCAGTAGGTGACCGATTACCCGATAGCCGATTAAACAGAAATCCTATTAACCGGATTACTCAAGAAACATTATAAATTTTTTTCCTTCCTTTTCCAGATTTTAAATGAGAACTGAGCAGTGTATTGCAAGTGATAATTTATCTCTAATAGGAAATTCAGAAACATCGTAATACGAAACAAAGCACATTTGAATCGATTATTGCAGAAAGGGCATAAGTCATTTTTTTTCAAAATTGAGTTAGCTGTGGTTTTTGTATGTAGAGATATCGACTGGTGTAGCAGGGAAGTCAATTCTTGTACAACAAAGCACTTTATTTTTGGGGTCATATTTTTAGTTTGTTGCAGAAAAGGGCATAAGTCCCGGACTTATGCCCTTTCTGCACTAAACGAAAATCTTTTTTAAAAAATCAATTCTTAAATCTATTAAATTTACTAAGCTGAAGTTTTCAAAAAAAAAAGAAAGAAATTTCTAAAAGGTTAATAAAAATTATAAACGCTTTGACCGTCTACGAAAAATTCAATCTGCACCTTTCTTTTTTTTCTAAACGCTCTCATGATCATACATGTGTTTCACCTATTATTATTCTTCCTACCAAATTTTTTGAAGATAATCGGATTGATTCCTTAACGTAAATATTACATTAAGTTGAAGAGAATTTCTTTTATGAGTTTTTTCCTCTTAAGATAAATTGAGCTGCGGTCTTTAAAAGTTCATCCAATTTTGAAGTTTAAGCTATCCAGCAATTGCGAGAGTAAGTAGAAATTTGTTGGAAGCTTTAATAAATTCTTTGCAGTAGAAATTGTTCCGAACACTTATCAAACATTTCCATCAACTCTGTTAATATCTCGTGGATTATAGAACTGTAGCAACTTTTAATCGGAATTACTTATGTGAATTTAAAAATGCTATCCTTTTAGATTTTGCTTTCAATTTCTTTAATCACAAAATGCATTTTGTGCTCTGCAATATATGTTGTGATGTGTTATTTCAGGACATTAAGTTTCCGAAAGATAAAACAATATCTCGTAGGGTGATTTTTAAATCACTCTCCATGCGATTAAGTTAAAACATAATCGCATACATATACATACAAACATAAAGTAGTTGAAACATAAGTAGTTATTCTTCTTCCCCCCCCTTTAATGTACTCTATAGATGTCCTTTGCTCCCCCCTCTTCCTCCGCGGAAAATTTTGAAGAGGCGAAGTGAGTACATCTACGTAGTATTATCTAAAAATAACGAACTTTTAATTTAAATCACAGGCCACGTCAGGTAATATAGCAGGTGTTTTCAGCACCAGAAAGCTACGTTTTTCTTCTCTTGAACGCAACTAAGTTTAAACCCACTGCTGATACGTTGCATACTTTATTGTTAGACATCGTTACAGGGAATCAATTTTGTTGACTTTTGGACGACGAATATAGCGTAAACCAGGATTCCCAAACTTTATAGCCAGCGGACCCCTTTCATAAACGAACGTTCAGTGCGGACTCCTGTCATTAGAGTGAATAGATACTTGTAGTTAGAAGTGTTTGAACTTAATTAAATTAACCATTACTAAGTAGAGGGAAATATCACTATTTTTTTTTTAAAAAAAAAGGTAAGTAATTTTGAACGCCTAACTTTATTTATAAACTAGAAAATCGCCCGTCATGGTATGACGGGTGAAAATTGTTTCTACATTTGAACGAAGCAATTGCCTGTTTGGTGAAATTTGATAGATGAAATTTTAAATCTAACACCAGTGGATTAACCCTAAACTCCAGTAGATAGCGTTATAATTGTTTTGCTTTCTTCGTTTTCCTAAAATGAAAGTCTTACCAGTAAAACAGTTAAGTTACGGGATCGAGTTCAGCCTTGTCACACTAAATCCTTCCCATGCATGTTAAACCAAGGCTTCACTCGATACGCGTATTATCAGGCTCAGTCATTTCAATAAAAGTTGTAGTATGAAATCAATTAATCAAACAAAAACCCGGTCAGACTTCAGCGACATCTTTTGGATTTTGTGGCAACTTTCAACTGTATAAATATCAGGTAAGTTTAATTTTAAAGAGAATAAATAGTCAAAATTTAGTTCGAAAGTATTTGAGTTAATTTAAAAGCAGATTTTTTAGGTAGAATTACGGTAACACACTACTATGTAAACACACTACTATGTGTACTACAATGTAAACAAAGGAAATCATCCAATGAGAGTTGATCCAAGGAAAAGGCCCGGAGCTTCGGATTTCTCAAACTATCACCTTGGTAACTACAACTGTTTATTAACCTTTTTCTTTCTCTGATCGCAACCGTAAAGAAGAAGAAAAAAGCATTAAAATTATTTTCCTTCCTTTTTAAAATATTATAAAATATAGAAAGAAACAGATGGTTAAGCCTTTTTTTTTTAAATAGAACTATGTTATTTTTCTTACTTTGAAATTAAGTTTGCAGAAAAGACAAATGAGAGGTAACTTTTTTAAAAATATTGGAGGCGTTGAGAAAATACACATAAAGGAGAAAGATTTGTTGCCGTTTTTGTTTCTCGAATATGAACAAATAAAATTCTGGGTTTGTTTTAAAGGCTTTTCCTGTAATCGGGGGATTTAAAATGTTTACTTTTTGGTTATTTTTTCGCAATCTGCAGCAAAATTTTTTTTTCTAAGCCTGAGTTTTGAACTCGCGTCGCTTGACATAACTTTCATTTTCGAGGTAGACCCAGCAAAGCCGGGCGACGCAGCTAGTAAGTACTGGAAAGATTAAACGCATTTTCCCAATTCCTCTTTTGAATTAACCCCAGAGGTAAAAGCTGGAAGAAAAACTATTAGGTAAATGGAGTGAAAAGGTTGATTCCGAAGCGTGTTTCTGAAATGATACGAAAAATTTATGAGTTAGTTCGAGAATATACTGTCACCCGTTTCCTGTTAAATCATCATTCTTTTCATTTTAACTTCCTTCCTTTCGTTTTCACATTGAAAAGTTAAATGGAATGAAGAATAGAAGCAAATCGAATTCTAGAATCCGTAAAGTAATATTAATCGACGTTGTAACTCTTGATCATCTCAAACTGTGTTTTAGAACTTGTTACTTAATCAGTTCTAACATAGACACTGTGCTTCATAGCAGTTGGCAAGGGGCTGCTTTTGCTCTTCTGGCTTTTGGGGGAAAAAAGATTTTTTCCATGAAAAAAAAAAAACATAACAATTTGACATTTTTAAATTCTTAATTTTTATTTTAATTTACACTTTACAACAAAAATAATTATTAAATAAAAACAAAAACCCAACTACGTAAAAACCAAAAAAAAAAAACTAAAAAGAAAAAAATATAAGCCCAGTAGTTTAGATTTTTTTTTTTTTTTTCAAATATCCTCATATAAATAATAGCTGATGATAAAGTAACCCGCATGTTTCAACAATTCGCAACTCCAGAGCTCGAATACGCTACCTTGCGGTGATTAACAATACTAAAGAAAAAGGTAAAACATTCCGTGCCAAGTGTTTTCTTTGGAGAATATTACAGGCTTCAGAGAGTTTACAGTGTAATGTAATTTCAGAGGAATATAAAAGAAAGATTCCCACAAACATGATGAAATATTACTGTCATTCATTAAGCTTCAAAGCAAGTTATAAGTTACGGCATCTGTTTGTTTTACCTTTTTCATCCACCATTAGACAGTGACTGCAGCGCCCCCTATAGTTTATTGGAGTTGCGAATGAACCTCGCGCCACGGCCTGATAATTTGATAATATAATTTGGTAGAGTTTGATGAAGGTTTCACTCGATACGCAACATGCAGGGAAAGCCTTTATTGTGACAAGACTGAACTCGATCCGGTGATTTAACTGTTTTACTGGTAAGACTCATTTCAGGAGAATAAAGAAACGTAAAAATGGCCAACAATTACCGCTATCTACTGGAGTTAAGCGTTAATCCACTGGAGTTGGAGTTAAAACTACCAAACTATCACCAAACAGGCAATCGCTGCTTTCAAGTGTACATGGAAGCAAATTTTCACACCGTCATACCAAGACGGGCGATTTTCTAGTTATTGATAACTAGAAAGTCGAATAACTATAATTGAAATACTATTCCATTGAAATAGTTGAATAATCAATACACACATAAGACAAATCATAAATTCAAAAGCAGAATAGAGAGATCAACAGTCTGGGCCCATTCCTTTTTGACCAGTCAAAGAACCCAGTAGAATTTGAATGGGTCCCGACTGTTGATCCTTCTGTTCTACTTTTGAATTTATGATTTGTCCTATGTGTGTATCGATTATACAACTATTTCAATGGAGTAGTTACTCAGTAGGGTCTGGTGGGGGAAAGTGGTCAATGGGGTAAAGTGGTCATACGTCAAATAAATGACCATAGCTTGGAAATAAATGTTCGAATGAATGTGAAAATTTTATTTTAGATTCGGGGAGTTAGAAACTACATTTTTAATACAAAATTTCCAAACCTGGAAAAATTTTATTTGGTAAACAAAATATTTTGTGTAAATATGAAAATTTTAAAAATCTAAACACCTCTTTTAACTTCTTTGGGAAATTTTGTCTGTTAGAATTATGAACAGATTGACGGCACAGGAAGCTTCCTACATGTCTTAAGATCGCTTACTCATTAGCAGTTAGCTGAATATATTTTAGATCATTTTTTAGAACAATTTCAGTAAGATGGGGTAAAGTGGTCATAATATTAGGCTTAACGAATATTGTTCTTCTAATGTCACTTAAGAGTTATGTATAAGGCAGATATAAATTAAATATTAATTTCACTTAATATGTATTGTTTTTTCCGTAAATGGGGTTAAATATACGAGTATATACGTATGCATACGCATATACTCCTGTAGGCACGTATACAAACGTATTCACATTAATGCACCAATAAATACGTATATGGGTATCTGCGATATGGGTATTTTTTATCTATGCAGACTTACATTCGACTATGCAAGTATATACTTGCTTTTACTCGTATGTATACGAACACTTATATACTCAGGTAGACACGTATATACACGTACGTACTCGAGTAGATACTTACATACAAGCATATGACATACAAGTAAGTTTAACTCTTGTTTAAACTTACAACAGAGTTTAAACTCTTGGTAAAATTTTTACCAGGTGTTAGAGGGGAGGATAAGAAGCAAGAATCCCAAGGAACATATGGTCACAAACACAATGCTGACGCGCTACATGCACGCAAAGCCAAAGACTGATGGATGCGAAACAGGTCACAAATTTGTTACACTAAGACAATTTTGCACAACATTTTAGGTTGTAAGAAGGTTTTAAAGCGGTTGAAGAAATTTGCGGCCTGCAGCTGTAATGCATGCGTCGCAATCACAAAGCACTCTCTGTTTTAATAACGAGACTTTTGAAAAACTTTCATCCGTCGCTGCGCCTTTGTTGCGATGCGTGTATTAGAACTACTACGGGCCGTAACTTTTAAAAAGTGCTCTAAATATTCTTAAAAACTAAATTTTGAGTAAAATCATCTTTGTGTAAAAAATTTGTGACCTGTTTTGCATCCATCAGTTTCTGACTTTGTGTGCATGTAGCGCGTCAACGACCATAAACTCCTTATTATTCTTTGCTTTTTATCCTCACTTCTCACACCCCTTAGATTTTTGCTCAAGAGCTTGGATTCACTCTGTAGGCATACATGTATGTAAGCGTATATACTCGTGAATACATATATGTACTGGTTGACGAGTATGTACGGACACATAAATGTACGTATATACGTTTTTTCAGGTATATAATTGTGCTTACACGTATACATACGTATATACTCGTGCTTCCATATATACGTGTATATACGTGAGTAGACACGTGCAAACACGCACTGGATGAATCCACGAATTAACTCGTGTATACCCGTATATACATTTATGTACAGTTATGTTATATACCCACATGTACGCTTGTACATATATGCGTATATACGTCTACTATACACGTATATACTCAGATATGCACGGTATCTACTCATATATGAACGTGATTACTCATGTTTACACGACACGTATATACTCGTGAATACACGCATATATTAGTGCATATACTTGTTACCATAAAAATAACTGAAATATACAAATATTAGGGTTATTTAATACGGTTTTGCATTTATTTTTAACTATGACCACTTTACCCCATGCTATGACCACTTTCCCCCATCCCATGGGGTAAAGTGGTCATAAATACAAAGGGAAAAGAAAGTGTTATAAAACTAATTAAATCAATATTTTTTTTTCTAAACTTCAGTGTACTGTGTTTTCTAATAATGCAATGTAAAATAACAACAAAAAAAGTTGAGGTGTTTAAATTATTTGTTGTATTTATTATCCACCAAAGTTGAAAACCTCCGATTTTATGACCACTTTACCCCACCAGACCCTAATACTTAAAAAAAATCTAAACTACTTGGCTTATATTTTTTCTTTTTAACATTTTTTTTTTTTTTTTTTTGGTTTTTACGCAGTCGGGTTTTTTTTTGTTTTTATTTAATAATTATTTTTTATTTTACCCCTTTTAGTTAATTTTCATTGACTTAGTTATCTTACTAATATTATATATGCGAAAGTTTGTCTGTATGGATGTATGGATGTATGGATGGATGTATGGATGTTTGTTACTCTTTCACGCAAAAACTACTGAACGGATTTTGATGAAACTTTACAATAATATAGCTTATGCATCAGAATAACACATAGGGTAGTTTTCGTCCCGTTATGGGGGGCAAAACCCCCTTAGGGGGGCAATAAAACACAATTCTTGTATAAATTCTCTAATATTGGGATGAAAAAATACTTGCACATATTTACATTATATGTCCATCGAAAGCTCTGATTTTTCTGCTGAAGATGGCACCTGTTCGAAATTTCTAAGTAGAATAAAAAACGAGTTATGAGCTTTTTAGATCCATGTTCGAAGGCTTTCCTCAACTCAATACAGTATTTAGTGTATCATCTCAACTCCCTGTCGATAGCGACAATTGTTGTATTGTTGACTTTCTTTGCTTTTCGTGATTGTTCAAGGCTTTTCTCAAGTCAAATCTTGAAGTAAGATTTTTGCACAAGATTGGCAAATAAAACATGATTTGGCTGATGATTTTCCATTTAAACGGAACTTTAATGTAATTAATAGTTTTTATTATTATTTATGCTGATTGAACACTTACTCATTATCCAAACAACCAGCAGATCGCCAAAATTTTTGCAGAAAGATTTCCGTAGCTGATGCATTTGGCAGTTTTTTCAACGTTGCTGTTTTTGCAGCCGAAGACTACGTCATAATGTTTCTCAGCTTTCACCATGTAAACGAAATATCGCCAATCAAAGAATTTTCAAAAGACTTTTTTTACTGTGTTAAATAATCCAGCAACTAAATTAGGCAAATCCATAAACAGCGCAAAAACTTCCATTAATTTTCCTTTTTGCACAATTTCAAACAATCACCAAATTTTATTACTTATTTTGGTAACATTTCGGATGAAACTGTTTAGCGCCATTTTATGGTGACCAAAAATATCTCAGCATCTGGCGACGATATCTCTGTAACGAAAATTAATATCATACCGTTTTACAAAGTAAGGAAAGAATGGGGGAGCATCATCGAAGGTACCTCGAAACGACTTTCGCAAATTCGGCAAAATCGCACCAAGAGCCACAATGATTGAAATTTCCCGAAATAACTAAAGCAAGTATAAGGGGATTACGAGCGCAGCTACTTTTTTTTAATCACTTCGTACTTCATTAGCCATACAGAGAAGGTTTTAGACTCCATGTTAAAAAAAAAATATCAACAGATTAATCTTTTTAAACATGAGAAGATTAATTTCATGTTTTTTAAATTTGTATATGCTTAAATATAGTGCTTTCGGTTCTAAATCAATACTACTTTGTTCTTTATACTTATTGCTATTTTAGTTTTATGGGTAAGGAAGAAACTCGATTTTTAATCACGTCAAAAAGATGTGTTTTAAATTCTTTCACTTAAAACAGAAAATAAAAGCAAATAACGATTTTTTCTAATAATTATTACTGACCCAGGCAACGCCGGGTACTTTTGCTAGTTATGTTCATAAAACGGCAAATTTCGCAGTCTTGTCATTTTATTGAGAAAGTTTATATCGTGAGGATTATTCAGTAACTTTCGGTGGTGGTCTAAACTACTGATTACACAGGGAAACAAAAAAAGGTTTTTTCTTTGGTGTCTAGAGTTTGAGAACTGATTTTAGATATGTTTGGGGCTCTTAATCGAAATATTAAATTAGTTTTTCTCTGACAGCTCTACTTTTTTAGATAATTGCTGCTGTTTTACCCAAAATGTGCAGTTTTAACTCCATTTTGCGCGCTTCTAAAGCAAGTGTAGGCTTCTTAAACAAGGATTGTTTCTGGCATATTTACCTTATTGTCAGCCTGCAGTCTAGTAACTTAAAGGAATATTCACCAGATGCAGTAAAAGTTTGACAAGTTTAGTAATAACGATTCAACAAGTTAAGGTCAATTTATAAGTTCTTGGTTTGCATATATTCGCATCGCGCGATGTGCTGGATCTTTGTATACAATATTTTTCGGGGCCCGATTAATATAGTGGATCACTCGAAATAAACATTTTTTGGGGGGTCCTCTGAAGTCAAACCTTATAAACATAAACCTTAATGGGGAACTACCATTTCAGGGGTGTTGAAGTGTTTTTACTACTCATTCAAAACATTTGTTGGGAAGCAGAGTATCCTACACTTAAGTACACGTAAAAAAGGTAAATAAATAAAGGAGAAAACTTAAGAAAATGAAAGAAAATTAAGGTAAAGTTTTCTTAAGTAAAACTATTATAATTTTAGTCATTTTGAGGCTCTTAAAAATTAGGGACCCATGTCCAAGAGCCTAATTGGGACTGTTTGGTAATCAGTCTCTTATTATTTGTACAATACAATAGGAATAAAAAATCCCTGTTTTGTGTTTTATTTGATCTATACATGTGACATAAACCCATTTTATGCATATTTTAATGTTATATCTTAGAAATATGAGCTTCTGGGCAAAAACTGTTGTCATATTTGAACTCAGGGTACCAAGTTCATACGAAATCAATTTCAAAAACCCCAGCACCAAAATCACTGTTCCCCTGTGTTATTAGTCCCTTTAGGGACATTACTCGGCTTAAAGCTACATATGCTTGATCTTTAGTAAAAATGCGCGAACTTAAGTCAACCACAGCTATATTAACAGCGCGGAAAAGTCGACAGTCAAATCTTTCTCCCAAAACTAAAAAAAGTCCGTCAAGAGAGCACACGTAGCGAAACTCAGTCCCGTGAATCACGACGAAAACAAATGCAACATGTTAGAGATGAAAATCGAATTAGTAGCTTTAGTAAACAAAAAATTCAGACAGTAAAAACGCTAATTTTGATTACTGTCATGTGTTTAGTGACACTCCCAAGGTTAAGACAAATCGATTGACGTAAGATTTATCAAAGACGGCCAAGGGGTTTAGTCTGTAGAATGCCACATAGGAACAAACATATGTACATAGATAGAAGAATAAACACATTACCCTCCTTTGCGTCGCGCACGTGCAGTCGAGTAAAAAATCGACGCACCAAGAAAGAATTACTGGAATGGAACGAAATTTTCCATATGTAAGCAGAACATTGCCACAAACAAGTGCTTACAAAATGAAAGCAAAATTATCATTTATGGCAGGAAAATTCTTAAATGAATTGCGGTTTTAGCCCACCTGTAACATGAATGCACAAAGCGATACTGGCAAGTATTGAGGCTTAAAAGAATCGCACGATGTCCAATTTCATCATGTTCCAAATTTACCGCAAAGGCGCCACCAATTCGTTCAAACTCGTAGGCCGTCCGTCCCTAAGCCCTAGATCGTAGCTTAAGTAGCGACGCGTCCGCCATCTTGGGGCTAAATGCCGCTTTCTTCCGGTGTTTGTTATAATGAAGTAGCGTGTTTTGCTTTTTGATTGTGGTGCTTCTTGATTGTGGATTAACATGGAGTTAATAAGAAACCACAATCAAGAAGGAAAACATGCAACTTCACCATAGCAGACATATCAAGAAAGCATCGTTTAGGCCCAATATGGCGGACGTGTCGCTCCTTATTCTACGATCAGGGCTTTAGTCCGTCCAACTTACCGTCCAAAAAGATCCCAGCTATGCTCGATCTGTGACAAAACAGAAGATCAAACATGCCAGAAAAGATAATAAAGTGGGAAAGGAAGTTCCATGGCACCCTTGCTGTGTGTGACTGAACCTTGTCCTGTTAAGAAATGGCTCCTGGAAGTCATGAGTACCAACACATGCATCTGAAGCATTCCACGAACATACCGTTAGACTGCCATGATGTTGTGGATCAATATTGGGGATGACCATGTTTCGCACACGATACAACCCCTGCTACAGGGCCTGATTTAGAAATTTTAGGATGTGTTCAGTTGCACATGGCACATCTTTTTGTCTTTTGTTATGTGTCTCCAAAAATGTTTTCAAATGCCCCAAATTATCCTTGGAAAGGAAGTTCTGAAGCTATTTAATTTCTGAATCAATGTCTTTGTAATTTGAAACTTACATAAATAAACAAATACAAAAGATTTAAACATCTTGAAATATTGTGAATCAACAGAAACAGAATAAATGCCTTAAGCAGTAATAGTGAACTCCGTACCAAAGCGAAATGACATCTGAGTGGTCTCATTCTATGCTAGATGTCACTCCAGATAGCTTTCTCACTCCGTGGAAGAGAGTTTTCCGCTGATTGTTAAAACAGAGCCGGCAAAATTTATAGTGCAAAACAAATAAAAAGATTCATTGTGAAAAAAAAATTGTAATCTTTTGGGGGACCCCAAGCTAGGGGGCCCCAAAGCCCGTGCTTCACGGGCTTACACTTAAATCAGGCCCTGCCCAGCTGTGTGTTCGATGAGCAGTTAAAACGTAAAGAAAGTATAATGGAGTTTACAACAGGGTGTCTACAAGCGTACACGAGGGTGTCATCCTTGTCCAAATTAAATCTGGACTCGTTGCTTAAATCGATCTGGAGCCATTCGGTTGCAGTCCATATCCTGCTGAACGTGACATTACTGCAAATGCAGGCGAGAATGTGAAAGCCCTAATTCAGCCTTTGTTTTCAGTGGCACATAGCATCTGAAGCGGGCTGATACTCTCGGGTGCCATGGTATATGATACATCCTCATATTAACCCACAACACTATAACAACCAAACGTACGTACTGTTGATCCTCATAGCAGGGCTCCCAGAAACCATCTTTTAATATGAAAATGCTCGGTCACACATAGCAAGGGTGTCAGTCGCTATGTATCCATAGATATTACATTGTACCCCAACCAAATCTCTCTCATTTTTTTCTCTAATTCCGAGTTTTTGTTAAAGCGGGTTCGATTGTATTATACTTAAACGAGTTTAATCCAAAAGTTTAGGGTTGTCGTACTTCCCACAAATTTTTACAAGCCGCAAAATACTAAAATTGAGTTTCACGAACCTTTTTTTTTTGAATGAGACCTTTTTACCACCTAATGTTATTAAAACACAAAGTTATCAACCATTTCGCATTAATAAAAATTCCAAAACGTACATAGGATAAGCAAACATTGCTTCTAAGTGCTTCTTCAAATAAAGAAGATACTTTATTCACGTTTCTAAACATACTCAAATCTCCAAGATTTTACTCGAAGATCCAGATTTTGATGAGATAGTAAATATAGATCTTCAAAGAGAGAAGTTAAAAAAAAAAAAAAAAACCGTCATTAAGTGCTTAAACTTGACTAAGCAATTTTCTTCTTCGACAAATTGATTGAAAGAAGTGAACCGTATAAAATATTATCTCGCAGCTCAGCTGGGAAATTAATAGATCAACTATCATTATCAAAAAAAAAAAACTTTCAATATAACAAACCACAAATGTCAGCAAGATTTTGTGCTTAATGCGCAACATGTTGTACATGAATGGCTAGTTTATAAGTTGATATTTTAAAATATTTTTTCATGAATAATAACTCTTCATAACTGTTCCTTTTCAAAGATTTTTTATATTTATTATTTTTTATTATTCAATTGAGATGCTTCAGGGGCGGCATTTCACCATTTCATTTGGGGGGTCGAGTTTCTTAAATACGTATAACCCCAAAGCGAAACCAAACACACATTAGCTAACAAGAGGTTGTCATAAAATCGGTTTAGTATAAATAAAATTAGTGTTTAGGAACAATTAAAATTTTGATTCATTGACTAAAAAGTTATAATACAAAACATCCCACTACTAAAAATTTTATACCTTTTGGAAAAGTTATAATGCATGATTTTTGAAATTTGGAAGAGCAGGGGAATCGTGTTACTAATCTATCAGTGCCCAATGTCGTGCTGTTTTGCCAATTCAGCTAAATGGAAAAAGTATCCCCCCCCCCCTTGTGTTTCGAAAATATTTCTCTAACCTCCTGAGATATAAAAAAAAAATCTTTCTGTATTAGCTGAGCTGATTGTAATAGTTAAAAAATAATTGAAGTAACACAAAGTTATGCATTAAAATACTTTTTATACCTTGCTCTTCAAAATCACTTTGGCTACTTCAAAAACTGTGAGGGGCTTAAACTTTTCATCACTGAATAATCTAGTCATGTCGGCGCTCTCAGATCAATGAGATATCATCTAGCTCTGTTATTCACTATTCCAGACTTATGAGTCCATAACAAGGACGAAACTGCAGTCTCTGGATGTGAAAACCATTCTTTCGGTATATTGCTTGCAATTTTTCTTGCCTCACGCTAAAAATTTTACTCACTCTTGAAACATTTTATTTTTCGTTTTCATAATCCAATCCAAATAACCATAATCCCAGTCGACCATACAAACAAATAATTATCATCAAATCTCATTATCGTGTTAATTTCATTCGAAACTGAATCTATTACTTCATACAAAATATTTAAAAATCAATGTTTGACTTCACATCATCATGTGGATTTCTTTTTTTTTTTTTTTTTCGGCTCTTTAAAATTGGCTTAGAGGAAGGATTTTTTTGAAGAATTTCACGATTGATTGCAATATACATCTATAAAAAATCTATTTTCAGATTCAATTGTAGATTGAACTGTGGTAGAATGGTGCACAGATCAATTGTAGATTGAACAGTGGTTTGAATTGTCGAGTAGCGGATTGTAGATATAGATTTTGATAGAGTAAAGCATTTTTCAAAAACTTTTTCCCGATGCAAACAAACTGGATAAAAATCCAAACAAAGTCATACATGCTAAAGGACATGAGCTTTTCCACCATTGAAAGAATCGTTTTGCAATAATTCTTCCAGTCGCCAAATCACTGCTTTGAAGTTATAGAGAAATGTTTTTATCGTTTTAACTCTTGAAGATTATCGTGTGTCACTCCGCGATTGCATAGATATAGAGCCCCATAAATGGTATTTGGTTGATATGTCTTTTTTTATTCAATAATCATATGCATTTTTAAGAAGTTTCTATGAAAACCTTATAATGTATTGAGCAGCTGAAACGTGTTTCTAGCAGAAGAAAGCAAAAAACACTCATTAAATAATTATACACTTAAAAAATGAGCGTAAAAGTAAATGTAAAATATCAAGGAATTTTCTTGTGAAAACCATGCTGCCACACCACTTTTCACGAGCCTCTCATATTGGACATACCGTCGTTACACTGGGCACACAAGTGTGAAATATTTAGCCTATATGAAGCAATGTCTTCATTAGTTAAAATTAACCATGGTTCTCTAGTTTTCTACGTTCTGAAAAAGCCGAAAATACTTCATGAATTTCAAAGTCATCATCCAAATAACGAAAAACACTTTTTCTAGTGTGAGGATGTGTTGAATTTCATCAAATAGTTGCTGAGAACCAGCGAGATTTCCTTTAATGAACATTGATTTCCGACTAACATACTTTGAATTCACCCATTTTCTATTATTCTGCTCAAAAAATTTGGGGGTGCGACCGCCCCCTCTTAACCCCCCTATTTGCCGCCCCTGAGATGCTTGGTTGTATTGCGAAAAATATGAAACATGTTTGCCTTTAGTCACAAATTATGCGTTCCGTTGATAAAAAGTACTGAAAAATAATAAATTGCTTTATTTCACCATTCTCTTTTGGTCGTTGAAGCCTCTGTCTTTAGGCATCAGTAATTTCCTGTAAAAACATCATTTTATTGTTTTTTTTTTTTTTTTTTTTTTTTTCTAAAACGTATAAGGTGGTTGATATTTGGTACTAAGCAAAAAGGTTTTTTGCTTGTAGCTTCCGTAGCTATTTTTTTTTTTTTACATTTGAAATTAATGGCACATAGAAATATTCACTTTCTAGACCAATAATAGCATAAAGTTTGTTTTGTTTCCATAATAAATAATTTGAGGCAGTGAGAGGCAAAGGGATGTAAATGCCGAAATGAAAAATTCGGAGATAACCATTACAAATACTATGTGAACCTCTCATCTGCTATGAGACCTAATAACCCTGTTAGGCGCTGCTGTACGGTATGATTTATAAAAAAATTTCACTGAAAGGACCAGATCACCTAGGACCAGAACTTTAAACGCGTTTTACTCAAAGCGTGAAAATGTAAACTTACATCGCTTTGCTTCTCACTGCCTCATTTCACCATTTCCATAATATCTTAAACATTTACTTTTGTGCCGTAAACGACACAAAATATTGCAAAGAATTTTTTTCTTTCTAACTTAGTTCCAAATTTTTGCGCTTGAATAAGGGGTTCCTTGTAAATCGGAAAATCTTGCTGCTTACTTACTTGAAAAATAGGGAAAATTAAGCCTTGATCGCGGCACGAAGAGTATCGGCGCATTGCACTACTGAAACTTTCAGTGGGCGCAAGTCCCTGGGGGATGCTTCGTAGCATTATTGGGGTGCGCAAATCCCTCTTTTTTAATACGCACCCCTGAGTTCAAAAACATGAGTTCTTTCAAAAACGATGAAAAAAATGGTTCAATTTAAAGACTTTTGTTCATCACGAACTTCAAGCTTCTTACAAGCTTGAAGCTTTGTGTTTCTTCAAAATTAACTCTACAAAAAAATGTGAGTACAAAAAATACTGCATCTTTCCGTTATTAAAATTTTAACAATATGGATAATACATAGACTTAAAAGAACGAAAAAGAAGTACTTGCAGTTGTAAAGTTTGAAAACTCACTTTGCGATGATCTAAGAATTTAACCAAAGAGATAAAACATTTCAATTTTGCACAGACAAGGCACGTGTCTATTGAACATGTATAAGTGTTTTTTTTTTTTTTTGTACCTCTTTCAGCAGCAATTTGCCAGAAAATTGCATCGCCTAGTGGCGCAGCGAAGAGGGAGGGGTATGGGATGAAACCCCCCTTCGCCTCCAGAGCCATTGATTTTAACACAAATGCAAATTCTAAGACAGTAATTTAGGCATATCAAAGGACTGTTTTGATCCAAAAAAAAACCCTTCAAAAGACATTTTTGATTTTAAAAAAAAAAACTCCAGATTTAGAAGCTTGTCCCACCGCCCCGCTAACGACGAAAAACAAGAATAATAAAAACTTATAATAATAATCAATGGCTCCTGAACTGGTCCACACGTACTCCTAGGAATCCGCTCAAGTTTTCAAGAGGCCCATGCTATAACGGCAGTAAAAAATTGGGAATGCGTGAAATCAGAGGCGTGCACAGATATTTTGGGACCCGTCACAAATGATTTTTCTGGGCCCCCTCCATATTGTTTACCCCCATATTTAACCCATAGTTGAAAAAATATTGGACAACCTTGAGGCTCGGGCCTGGGCCAACAGGTGTCCCTTCCCCCCCCCCCTTTCACGCTCTTGAGTGAGATGCAACTAAAGCCTCAGAAGCCTGGATCCAATATGAGCAAGTTATCATTAAAATTTTGATAGATATGGAATGCCAAAACACAATTATTACTTTAGCACTGCCATAATACTTTGCTCTGTTTAGGAACAATCAAATATAAATTTTACATTGCTTAGTTTATTTTAAAACTAGCCGCCTTCGGCGACCAGCTGGTACGCCTTTTTACGCAATTCGCCTTTTGCGCCAGGGTTGCCGCCTTCGGCGGCTGCTTACATAATTTAGCGACGGTATTAATCAATGTTTTTCTCTATATATCAATATTATCATTCGCCTTTTTACGCCAATGTTGACTTTCTCGGCGGTTGATTAAAAAAAAATTGTCGATGGTATTAATCAATCTTTTTCTCTATACATCAATATTATCATTCGCCTTTTTACGCCAAGGTTGATCGGCGGCTGCTTAAATAAATTTCGTGTTGAATAAAGTATTTTCTAGATCTACCTCCCGTTATGTCCTTTGGCATATTTTTAAGGGAGGGACGGGAGGCACAAAGGGCATCATACTCTTCATGCAAATTTTGTCGGAAAATAACAAAAAACATTTCCACTTTTATGTGAAACATTGTTTTTTCAAAGTCATTGTGTGTGTTTCTGTGTGGGTTGGGGGAGGTGGGTGTGGGGGGGGGGGGGCTATGGATCCCCCGTTGAAGTTACTCTATTTCTTACTGTCCATCTACTGTATCCACCTCCAGGGGCGCCGACTTGGAAAAATTATTGGGGGGGCCGGATGTCACCGGGGTCTAGGGAGTATGTTAAAGCACGGAGCCCCCCCCCCCCGAAAAAAATTCAGATTTTTGTGCCTTGAAAATGCCAACTTACATATTTTCTGGTGTGTATAATTTATACAAACAAACATATGTGACAGGGCGTTTGCAAAGTAAACCAATCTAAAAATTGGTACACAAATTTTCTGCTTCAATTAGATCATGTCACTTGCCTTAAGTGAGGGATAATTTTACAGTTCCATTTTGTGGGGAGACGTGCAGTACCATAGCTAAGCTACGGCACTATACAAGGTAGTGCACTTGAGTTGCATGGAAAGGCACTCCCAGTGGCACCGATTCAAAACAACTATTGGGGGGAGGGTACCATAACGGGGGCCTTGCCAGGAGAAATTTTCTAAATTTGAGATAAACGAGCTGATGTGTGCATCACATGACTTCCTTTTACTCCAATTTAATGTCATTTCCCCATTATTGGCAATTTTAATGTGATTCAATTGTTTACTCTCTAAATATCACCAACAGTGGCCAAATTGAAACCAAATTTAAAATTTAAAAAAAAAATCGCCAAATTTGTCGCCAAGTTGGCGACAAAAGACTGGCGATACATTGCCAAGTGTCCGACAAATTATACAACTACTTGAGTTTAAATCGAAATTAACAATGATTTCCCCCCAAAAAGGGGCAAAAGACCCCCTTAGGAACATCCGAATGCAACCAAAAGAAAAGGTGCACAACTAGGCCTCACTAGGAGTCTTCGTACCAAATTTCAACTTTCTAGGACATTCCGTTTTTGAGTTATGCGAGATACATACACACATACACATACATACGTACATACAGACGTCACGAGAAAATTCGTTGTAATTAACTCGGGGATCGTCAAAATGGATTCTTCAGGTGTCTATACGTTCTTAGGCATGTATTCACGTGTGGTCGGGTTGAAAGAAAAACTCAACATTCATTCGGGGGTGAGAAAAATGGAAATTAAGGCCGATTTTTGAGTGAACATTTTTTCGCGAATACAATACTTCCTTTTTTGTAAAAGGAAGTAAAAATAGTGAGTTTTAAAGTTTTTTAGGCATTTTAGAGTCATATGATCAACATTAGAACCCCACAAACTCGACTCTCGGTAAATCGACACTCTGAGAAAATCGACAAGACGACACATTTTTTGGCTTTGAAAAAAAATAAGAAAAAATGGTATTTTTGTGAAAAGCTAATTTAATTTAAAGTAATAATTATACTTTTAGTCTATTAGCAGTGCATATGTAGCTCTGAAAAGATTGAAATGATATTTAAACAAATCTAAACTATCATTAAAAGAATAAAGCATAAAAGATTGATGTCGCACTTTAATAACTAAAAGTGAAATAACTAATTTAAGCTTGCTTTGAATAAGGCCCAGAGTTCATTAAATAAAAATACTGTCTCAAAATTAATCCTTTAATAGAGTTAAAAAGTTAATAAACAGATTACTTCATTAACTCTAATAATTGAAGAAAACTATCACGCCTTCCATTACATATACAAATCAAACCCTGATATATTTTTTCCAGATCAGCAACACTTAGATAAGAGCGCCGCCAGCGAGACTTCATCCGAAGGTTTGCGCACTGGGACAAATTCTATGAGTGCTCTCAGCACCGTAACACTATCCTTATTCACACCACTCGTTTTCAATTAACCTTCTTACTACAGCAATAGTTATTTGCTTTAATTCACAACGCAAAAAATTCAAACACGCAAAAAAAGGCTCTATGTTCCCTGTAGTGTGCAAAAAGCAGTGCTTGCAAAAGATAAAAAAAAATCACCTCTTTTATTGAATTAAAATGCGCAAAAATATTTGATCAAAAATAAACATAGCAAACAGTCCAGAAAAAAAAAGTGGGAAAAATAAAGATATGAAATCTCTGAACGTTAAAAAAAAAAAAAAAAAGTGAAGAGAAAGCAAACGATTTCAGTTAGGTCACGTGATGAGGAAGTGCGGAACTCAGCCGGCAATGCTTACAGGTCGCGTCGTGTTCTGCATTTAAAAAAATGTAAAAAAAAACTTTTGGGTATTTTTAAAAACTATTTTCTTCCGAAGGGGGCGAAATGTTTTTACTATTACCAACTAAAATCTTGGAATTGAGGACTCAATACTTTTTGGAGGATGGGTTTCGAAAAAAACTAAACCCAGAAAAAAATGCGAAATAAAGGTGTTTTCAAAAATTTATAAAAATTACAAAAATTGCTCTATCTTCAAAATTTTTTCATTCATCATATTTAAAATTAAATTTCTTACACTATAGTACAAAAAATATTTGTGTGGTGCGATTGGTTGGGGTCTGTGAGGTGAAAAGTACTAAAAAGTGCAAAAAAACGCATAAAACATTAAATAACTTTTTTTCTATTAAAAATATCAAAAATCGAAGCCCGAGGTGCACAACTTCAGCAAAAACTGCACCTGTATACCAAATTTCATCTTTCTAGGCCTTACCGTTTTCCCGGGATGCGCGCCACACACACACACACACACACATCTTATTTTATTATATGTATAGAAGATAGATAGATAGACGAAGGTTCCACGAAAAAACAAAAAAAAAAGAAAGCGGCAAGTGGTCCACAAAACGAAGGAAAAAAATGGAAATGAAACCTTTTATTGCTCTGTGTTGAGAAAAACTTTTAAGAAATATCAGCCTTTCTTCTGCAAAAAATATTATCTTGATGTAAGGAAGATTACACTGATGAATGTTTTAAGTCAGTATCTTGCACAAAAATGAGAACAATTTTTGCATGATTGATGTGGCAGTTCTTGTATGAAAAAGCACCCTCCAACAAACCCGCTTTCTTATTCCCAGAAGCAAAATCATTTTAATCTAATGTCAAGGTAAGTAATTACAAGAAATATCATTCATCTTGGATAGAATAAGTTATTTATATTTTCTTGGTGGATATCTTTTTCCATGGCTGACGAATCTTATTTATCATTGCTTCGTGTAATAAATGTTGTGCTGCTGTTTTTTGTTTCATTTTTTTCTGGATGCAAAATTTACTGCAGGAGAGAAATAAAACGGAGAGGGAAAACAGCTTTTAAGGGGCCGTTCATTAATCATGTGACGTTTTTTTTTGGGGGGGGGGCATTTTTAACCCCCTCCCCTTTGGTGATACATGGTGAGGTTGAAGACTAAACCCCCCCCCCGCACTATATCACGTATATTTTTAATACCTACGAAAAATCTTGTTATTTTTTTTAAATATTTATAAAATACAGGTATAAGTATCATTTAATAATGAAAGAATACAATAATAACAACAAAGACTATAATAATGAAAGGTATGCGAAAAAAGTATTAAAGTAGAGTATCCTCGGACCACAGATTATCAAGACTTTCTTCCAAGCTAAAAACTGGATAAGCCATCTTCAGTTGTAGTTGTAGGCACAGTACTTAATTCTTTGATATCCACATCGGTTTCATCGAACCATTCGGCGTCGTCAATTTCGCCCACTATGCACGGAATCTCTCGCGATCGTCTAGTGAGGATGCGGGAAGGACGAACATGGTGCATCTCTAGACTTTATTGCGAGGATTCAGTTGCTTGTGACAAGCATCAAGCATTCACGTGTTCCTTCGCTTTTCTCTTTGTACAGAAGTACAATGCACACCGCTGGCATGTCCTTTCTAAAAGTACAGTTGGCTCTCTATTTAACGATTTTTAAGGGACCCCAAAAAATGGTCCTTAAGTAGAATGCGTCCTTAAATAGAATGCTTTTAAAACTACCATAGAGCATCCGGGACCGTGAAAAATCGTCTTTAAATAGAAAAAGTTGTTAAACAGAGCGTCGTTAAACAGAGAGCCAACTGTATTTAACAATAACATCTACTGCAAATAAAACTATAAGTGAATTCTTCTTATTAGAACAATGTTCATAAAAAGATATAGTTAATACATACACATTTTAGCTTACCTTTTTAGTATTAGAACAATAAAAGAGAATATTGGAAGACTTCTTTGCTTGGTGCTTTCGGCGGTAATCTAGTAAAAGATCATTTGCCCACTTCATAAATTCTTCTTTTGTAGTATAGGGGGTTAAAAAAATACATTGAACGGAAAAAACAATGCTACATATTGTAATATGCACTAGTAATATGCATATACATTACAATAAAATAATTATTTATGGAAGAAAAAAAAGCTGGGGAAATTAAATGCTTCTTAATTTGTGGCATTTTCTACACTGTTAAAACTACAGGTTGCGTTTGGCACCTTTCAGGGGTGAAACGCTTGTTCACCAGCAACACCCAATACGGAGCCGGAATGGCCCTCTTACTAGGGCGAAAAATGGGCACCTTTTAAAAGACAGGCAGCGCGTGGGAAAAGAAGGAACCTTCGGAGAGAAAAATTGCACCCTCACTGATTTCTACAGTAGATCCTCTTCCCCCTCCTCTCTATTGTGTGCGTTTTTCAATATTATTGTGTTCTATTTATTGTTTGGGTTTATGATAGACAAAGTCTTGGTACTTTTTTCACATTGAATTCATTTTGGATTAAAACTTGTCATTTAAGGCATTTGATCACATTTCAGACTTTCCAACATAATATAGAAGTGTTCATGACTTCAATTCCTCTATCTGAGTTCTAACTCTCATAAAAACCCTTGGATTGCTCAGTAGTTTTAAATGATATTGACATTTACTATAGCATGATACTAAAAAATAAGAGTGTAGGCATTTATGGATAATTTACAAGCACAGTCAAAAATATTCAGTTATATTACAATCACGGAAAAATCAAATCGTTTCATAAAATGCAGGCGTTTCATAAACGTTCAAAATATTTTAATCAAGAGTAACATATTGATACGTATTATATAGTTCGACATTTGAATATTCTATTTGAACATAAGTAATCTAAAGAAGCACTTTTTTCTCTTTGTTAAATAGAAACTTTTTTGACATTAAAAATCAAAACAAATTTTTAGCATCCTACATAATGAAAAGCATTGGAAACAGAAATTAGAGAGAGAGAAAAAAATAAATGCGTCTAGACACTGCATTCGGTTTTTGAAATAACACCAACGAAATATTTTCACGTAATGAGTCATGGCATGAAACACAGAGAGATTTCTTTTCAAAGCTTTTTTTTTCTTTGCTACGTCTACGCAGTTATTTTATTGAGAAGATAAAGACATTTAGTATATCTGCTGTAGCAGTTAGTTACATCATTGAATTTTCATCCGGTATTAATTATTTCGTATTGCTAACAATAAACAATTTTGGGGAAAATCCGTGAGACCGCAGATGTGACAAGCAATGAACACCACATATTAGTACACGTGATAAAAAAAGCCATACATCACTATGTTAAAACGGTTAACTATAAACAATAAGCAGTACTCAGTTTACTTTGTTGAAACACAACTCTGAAAACGCTAAAAGCCTGTTGGAAAGTCTTAAATGTTATACCATGATTAAATGCCTGTACTTACGCAAGGTTTTGAAGGTTTGTCCCAGAAATGTTGAATTTTAATCCAGTTTCGTTGTCTATTCAAATGTGAAAATTTAATGTACCAACAACTGCGTTGCAGCATCGTCGTCCGCCATTAAAGTGGTTGAATTGAACTTATGCCGGAGTGCACAGCGCATGTGCGAGTGAGGCACCTTTGCGGAGGAAAAGAATCGCTATTGGCTACTGCGTGGGCTGATGGCCCTTCATTACCTTCTTTCATCCACTGAGGTGCTAAAAGATATCGGAACAATATTTCCTAGCCTCTATGGCACCCTGTGGCTCCGTCTTTGCACCCTACGGCGGGAAATCGCACCCAGCTGGCACCTCTGGTTATGACAGTGTATGCTACGGCTAATGTTAAATTAAGGGGTCATTGAGCACCCTCTTAAAATTTGAGTAAGAAGCTAAAACTTTTACAGCGTTATACTATTAGTAAGTCTAAAAAAATAGAGGGTGTCCTGGACTCTAGCTGAAAAAAAGTTTTTTTAAACAAACCTATTTTAACGAATCATAAAGCTAGCGGAGGCCCATGTACAAGAGGAGCTTGCATTACAAACATAGACAAATAAAATCAAAGGAACAGCAATTACGATTAGTGATTGCAATACCGAATACCGGTATTTCGAGCAATTTTGGAATTTCGTAATACCAGTATTTGTTGAAGAAAAATACCGGTACTTTCGGTATTAATTGAAAATAATAAATAGTTTCAATTAAAGAATGGGGTGGTTTCCTTCAGTCAAAAATACTACTTTTAGTCTTTGAAATGGATAGAAGGAGCAAAAAAAAAGAAAAAAAAAATAACAAGGACCCAGAAAATATTTTCATTTTCCCAACAGTTTTTTTTAATTTTTTTTTTTTTTTTAATATCCGATTTTTCAAACAAGGCGTGGTCTTTATGAGGTCACAAATGATGCACTTTGGCGCATTTTTCTACTACGTTTCCACGTTATGATAATCAAGCAGCGAATTAAAATTGCGCTCTACGCTTGCTATCAACCATATCGTTGCCAATACACGTGAGTAAAGATGCGAATTAAATATTTTGGACCGAGAATGGCAACACTGAATGGCATTTCATCATTTGTGATGTCATCGGCAGAAGAGTTAAGCGATGAAAGAGCATCGATTTAAGTATTTTTTTAAAATATTAAACTTAAAGAAATTATTTAAAAAATGGTCAGATTCTATGTTTTTAAGCTTGCTCTTTCCGAAAAAAATACTTTTAAAATTTTGGAAACGACCCCATTTTCTCTCAACTTAACGTATTAAATATCTACTCATATTTTAAATGTGCATTTCTTTTTCAATGATACAGAACCAAAATTAATCTATCTATATATATAATTCTCTTACGTGCCGGCAAATGAAGGGGTGAATTTCTAAACCTCTGTTGGCAACACTTCGCCGATAAATCATGTAAACAAACTTCTACGTTGTTTTGAAATCTTGAATCACAGAATACTCAACGAACTTTTTTTTTTTTTTTGAGATGAGTTTGAGTCGGGCTGTGGCCCATTTCAACCTTAATCAGCAAAGAAAAGCTCAAAGAAGGCAGGAAACCGTTCTTGAATCCAATTTAAGACGAGCCATTTCCAGAGTTGTATTCTCTGATTCGCTGCCGATAATTTTTAGCGGCTGGGGAATTTTCAGACAGCAGTTCCTTCAACAGATCAGGTGCGTCACACAATGCCGGTAACCGCACCTTTCCGTCATGGCAACATTTAGTATATTTATTTGCAGTATTACGCTCTTTCTGCCAATAAAGAGCACCACAAAATTCGCATTCTTCACACATTGCTCCACAATCATGTTCATCGGCAATGTTGTTTTGAACGCGTAGGCGCTTTGAGCGTCGTCTATTCTCTGCTTCAGTACGACAGTTCAGTTCAAAATGAATAACCGAGAAAGAATTTACTTTATTCCTTTTATTCTCAGCTGAAAGGTTTCGCCAAATTTGTTTAGGGTTATAGTAGTTTTAGTATTGTGCAAGCAAAGTAGCCTTGGCGAGTTTTCGCGTTTTTAGTTAAACCATTTTTTGTTCGTGACGTGGCAAGGATTCAGAATAACAACAAGAAGGACAAACGTTTGAGAAAATATGTTTGGTGCTCTCTGAGCCTGTTTTTAGTCATGGCCAGCTCTATGTGGCATTATCAAGAACAAGATCTTTTGAAGCAGTGTCAGTTGTGGCTCCCAAACGGGACATTTTTAATTGTGTATATGAGGAAGTTTTCTCAGATTAGAATATATAAGAGTGTAAATATGTAAATATATATAAGAGTGTAAATAATGTAAATACATCCCTCGGGGGAGCCTGTAACCCCTAGAGGGCGCGTCCCCAGGTGGCGGATAGGGGAATGCCTTCATTGGTTTTCCAATGGGTGGTAGAAGGGAAATAAAATACCTTCCGCGGGCCAACAGGTAGAAGTGCAATCTCTCCAAAGCAATGACAGACACTTTTGTATCTATAATGGTAAAGTTGTGCACATTGCCAAGGCAGTCATCTTACATACAGCAAAGTTAAACTGTCGAAAATCTGGCTAAAGCAGACAAATTAACATTATGAACGTAATTTTCATATTGGTTAAATGGATGGTGACCTAAATGCAATTACCAACTTTAATTTTTACGGAAAATTTTAGCTAGGCTAATGTATTGGCATACAGCGAGCGAGCGAAGCGAGCATGGATCGCGAAGCGATCCACAGGGAACTGCGTAAGCAGTTCCGGGGGTTGGCGAGCGATAGCGAGCAGGGGGCGATAGCCCCCTAGTTGATGTAAAAATTTGGATTTAAAAGCACGGACTAATAGAATATCATTAACCAAAAGTAGAGGAAAGATAGCAAAATGATATTGTCATTACTAGACGGTGAGAATGAACGCATTTTCGTGCACCATGTGTTTACTTTTTCCATTTCCCTGATCACTCATTTTCCCTTTTGCGAAAGTTAATTTCGAGTGTAATGTTGAATGCATTTGTCCAATGAACAATTTTATTCCAACCATCAATTGCTATTATACTTTATGACTTCTTTTTACTTTCTTCTATATCTAATATATAGAAGAAAGTATTGGATTCGTGCAAATTTTCGAGTTTCGAATTTTGACGGATTCGAACGTTTTGAGGTGTGCTGAGTCCATTTCGACTATTTTTGGAAAATGTCTGTGTGTCTGTGTGTGTGTGTGTGTGTATGTGTGTGTGTTGTCACGTCTGTGTGTGACCAGTTTTTTGTGGCTGCTCTACAGCAAAAGCTACCGCATGAAATCGAACGAAATTTGGTACACATATGTGCCGCTATGTGAACTTGTGCCCATTGGTTTTTGGCGCGAATCCCTCCAAGGGGAGTGGAGCAATGGGACGTTTTTTTGAGTTACGCGTGCTTGCTATTCCTCAGGAAGTAACTGGCGGAATCAAACAATATTTGGTCCATATGTTGCCATTAACAGAAACAGGTGCTGATTCAATTTTGGTGTCAATAGCTCAAACGGGGGTTGAGCTATAGAACGTTTTTTGTCGTCAATTGTGACTGCTGTATCTCAAGAAATAATGAACGGAATGAAAGAAAAATTTATCGGCAAGTAGCCCTTAGTGGGTATAAGAGCTGATTTTATTTTGGTGTCAACAGTTAAAAAGGGGGTAGCGCAATCACCCGTTCTTTTTTTCCATTGTGAGTGCCCTATCTCAAGAAGTAATGCTGCGTTCTGGTTGAAATTTGGAACATATGTGAATCCATATGTAAACAGGCTTTGGTTCAATTTGGACGCCAATCGCTCCAGGAGGTGTTGATTTTTTTTTTTTTTTTTTGCGAATAAAAATAGCTTTATTAATGCAACAATAAGAAAGATAAATCGTAATAGATTGTCGTCTGCGTATTTCTCGTGATTTTAATTGTATGGAAATGATCGGAAATATTATCTCAATGATTTAAAATTTTTAACTGTTGCCATCTTATGTTTGTTAATAAATAAAATATTTGTAATTAATTTAAGCAAGGCTTTTAAAATAACTTTCATTTTTCGCTTTTTGCTTTGCTTTTGCAATAATTCAGACATTGGAATGGTCGTCAACTTTTTTCATGTGAAATTTTGTTTTTGTTGGGAATATTGCTTCCTCATCAAGCATGGGGAGGGATCAGAAAAAAAAAAAAAGAAAAATATAGAAGAAAGTTTCGTGATGGCCACAACATACTAGTTTAATTAATTGTCTCAATAACTGTACTAAATTTTGACAAAAACTTTTTCTTGTTAGCATAACGAATGGTAATTTGTTGTCACCAGTATTGGTTTGCTGTCCTGTCTCGTTATTTGGCTTTATACTCGGAAAAATAATATTTAGAAGTTATATAATGCCTTAAAAATTTGTATAGAGGTAAAACATAATCAATTGACACATTTTTTTCTGATATTTACACAATTATAATTGTAAGGAAATTTGAAAAGAAAGCGAAAATGCATAAGAGAAACTAGCAAAGTCAAATTGTGTCAAATTTATCATAAATTCCAAACCAAAGGGCTAATGAAAGCAAACACAAACCTCTCCCGCTCAAGAGAAAATGATGTTAATATTGGAAAAGTATCGTCTCTCGGAAGGAAATTGCAACTAAAAATACCGAATACCTGTATTGAATTTTTGGTCCGGTATTGCAATCCCTAAATACGATCAAGTGAAGGAAATAAGCATTTCGTAATTGCTCAATGCAAAATTAAGTATTGAAAGATTAATCCAATTACAGTAATTCGATGATCACAACCACAATTTTTAAATTTTTGGAACGAGCATATTTTCGTTATGCAGGCAAATGATGCAAATTTCATAAGAGAGATTTCACGGAAAATTGACTTTTACTGTACTCAATTACAACTCCCCATTAATGCTCTGCCCATGCCCATGATCATGATAAGAAATAAATATAATTGAAACATTACGAGATATTTACTTAGATAAGCAGATCATATTTCTGACTACCAATTTAAGCGAAAGTCACCGGAGTACACGGAAAATTCGGGAACAATTGAAAAACTCTTCTGAACTTTTTTGCGGACACATTACAAGTCAAGACGTGTTCTGAAGAGCATCCACGCATGTTTTTTGCGCAAAATATCCCCCCCCCCTCAATTTATTGCTTGTTATACTTATTACAAAACTGAAATAAAAGGTTGAAAAACCATAATAATACCGAAATAGTTCCCCAACTATTAGATAATGGTATGGTAATAATTATCAAGTGTGTAAGTTCTTAACTACAAGCAAGCAGTAAATTAGGGAACAAAGCTCAAATCTTTACATCTTTCTGCGTCAAGTATATTGTAGTATTTTAAGTGGCAAAGTACAGGACCGGATTTAGGGGAGGGCAGGCGGGGCTACTACCCCGGGGCCTCCACAACAAAGGGGTCCCTGCAGTTAAATTTTTACAAAATATCCTAACTTTCACGGGTCAGCAAATTTTACGTTTTTTCTCCCCTATAAATTTTAATAATAATAATATAAAAAAATAAATAGCAGTAACTTCAGGATGTATTTACTATTAAAGTGCTGATTGAAAATATCGATATATACATATATATCGAAATATTCGGATATAGATCAAAGTATCGGATATTTTCGAAAATATGATGATCTTTTCGAACCCTGATTAGGGACCTCCACTCCTTCGTTGCCCCGGGGCCTCCACACTTCCAAATCCGGTCCTGGCAAAGTATCAAAAATATTCAAATTTAGGAACTTTCCCCGAAATTCATCCCTCGAAACTCAGTTGCCGTTTTCAAAAAAAGAGCTATGATCAGTGGCGTCGCTACAGAGGAGGGGATTGGGGGGGGGGGGGGGGCTCTGCCCCATTCGACGTTAAATCGCGGATATCACAAATTTTCCACAGCGACTGCGCATGTGCACGAACTAGCTCATTTCAAAAGTCTTGCTTAAATTAATTGCAAAAATTTTGTTACGAGTTCAACCACTTCAAGAAATTCTTTAAATGACGACACAGTTCTTGAAAAAACACAGGAGATTTATTTACAGCTATGTACAAGAAATATCCTTAGCAACTGCTAAATTAACCATAGCAATTAGGCAAATAACGATTAACACCGTAAACACAACGGTAACTTACGTATTCACATCACGCAAAACCACAACTCAAAGGCTTCACAAAACAGAGTACTACACACTCTCCAGCGCAACGGCTCAGTCAAGACTAACTTTGATCATGCCGCCATGACTATTTATAAATCTCGAAAGAAAGCTCTCGAACATTCCACGTGATTCTCAAAATTTTATTTCATTTTCTTTTTATTCATTCACAAATCTTATCCTTCAGAAATGGAGGGACCATATACTTCATTCGAATGCAAGGGGGTTGTGTAGTCATTACAAGAAACTATTTACAGGTTACATTACTAAGATAATTTTAGGTGAAAGATGATGGCATAAACGCCGAATTTAGCTAGATTACAACAAAATAATCATAAAAATAATTACTATTTACAGAATTTGTAACAACTTTATCTGTTAACACATTGCTGCAAAACACGGATATCCACACTCATATTTCATATACTTTATAATTCACAATGCGTTATGTTTGTGAACAAGTAACTGAAATTAAAAATTGAAAAAAAAAAAAAAAAAACGACTGAGTCGCAACTCGCAAATGTAGAATTAAGAGGAAAACTTGAAAATTCTATCAAAACCCCTATACTATTAAAATCAATTACAAGTATTTTATTTGTTAACAAATAAAAACTGGCAACAGATTAAAATTTTAAATCATTGCTTTTAATTTCCTTGTTCTGTGTCCACACCTCATCACATCACCGCGCCTAAGCGCCAGAAGAAGAAGAAGAAGAAGAATTTCCTTGTGAGCCAACCATGGAGATATAAGACTTATAGTCTCCATGGAGCCAACAATGAATTCTATTACCAATCTCGTGATTAAAGGCTAAACCGTATTTAAAATCTGCTTTAAAAAGCGTTACAATTCAAATTTTATATGACATGGAAGTTCCATACATATTCTATCAGACGCAGAAAAAAAAATCTTTATTTTGGTACTAAATTTTTAAAAAATAAAACATGTTTTCACTGCAAAAATCGCAAAAAAAAAAACTTTTAGAAGCTTTTAATTAATATCTTCGTTAGTTAATGTCATCCGAAGACGCAACCTAGCTAAGAACACTCTCGATCAACTCTCCTTTCGAACAAACTTTTTTTTTTCAAAATCCGTTCATCCGTTTAGGCGCTAGAGTGCCACAGACAGACACACACACACACAGACGCGTCAAACTTATAACCCCCTTCCTTTGTGTGTCGGAAGTTAAAAATACATTAATTTAGAATATCAACAAACCAATAAATAAGTGCCATTTTTCGCTTTCAATTATAAAGTTAGATGTGTCATATTCATATACGTATAGTTTCATATAATATGTCACGCAAATTATTCTAATGGTTTAAACCCAGTTTCGCCAACACTTAAATTTTCTCTCCCCCCCCCTTAAATCTATCAAAACTTAAAAACAGGGAGGAAGGAAATTTCGTGTCGGCGAAACTGGGGGGTTGGGGGGGGGCGGCACCATTCTAATCTCATTCATTAATTTGTTTCTCTGCTTAAATATAAACAAACAACATGGAATCATAAAACAGAAAATCCAATCCGCAAGCATGCGCAGTCGCTGTGGCAAATTTGTGATATCTGCGATTTAACTTCCAGTGTCCGCCCCGGGTGTTGCCCTTCTGGGGGGTGACACCTAAACTGGAATTGTAAGTTTTGAAAAATAAAAGCTAAAATGCATTTTTAAGACTAAAAATTTTAAAATTTCCTAGGGGTTGAACCCCCCGCCCAATGACATACTTAGCAGTTAGCATAGGTGACACCCGGGGCGGTAATTTGTGGTGTTCCCCCCCCCCCCGCTTCCCTACGACCCCCCCCCCCTTCAGAAAGTAAATAAATAAATAAACAAAAAGGTTTTAATGTTCTATAAAAACATAAAATTCATACAATTACGAAATTTTAAGTGGGTTAACGTACAAAAAGACAAATAAAAACTTTGAACGCTTTTTGTATAATTTGCCCTAGGTGCATCACATGTGCAGAGCCACTAATACTGGACGAAACTAAACATAAAACCCCCTTAAAAAATGAATCGTACAAAATACTACACAACTAAGAGATTAATATGTAAAAAAAAAAAAATGCGAAATAAACTACAGCTTTCAACAAATGTGAAAATCAAAAAAACTTGCTATTTGCAACTCCAGCGCTCGAATACGCTATCTTGCGGTGATTTAAAAAATTAAAGAAAAAGGTAAAACATTGCGTTCTACGTGTGTCTGTTGGTAAACATAGACAGTTTGTTATGAGTATTTATTAATGCATTCGATGTGTCTTAGATTGCTTTCAGCTACAGAAATTGTTTCGTCCCGTAATAGTATTCTCGAGCTTCTCAAAATAATGTTAGTTTCCTTATTTCCTTCTAAAAATGAGTTAATTGTTAAATGGTGAAAGCGTAAACACAAGAAAACTCTGGATCAACAAAATTGGACAACGTTATAACAGGTAAATTTTTTTTATTGTTTTGCGTAAATTTGTAACAATATGTTGTTGCTTTTTTTGAGCAATCACGATTGCTTATTGTTCTCACTTGACTGTTTTTGGCGATCCTTTGATTTTTCCCACCGCCACCCTCCGCACCATCACCGTCGACGGGCTCCTCACGATGCTGCACCTCTAGCGAAAGCCGTCTCCAGGTTGCATCCATGTCCTACATACACGCGCATACATACACAACTACACCTACACACACGCAAACACACACACAAACACATACACCCACATACACCTACACACACATACACACATGCATACATACAGACACCCACACATACAGGCACAAAAACATACACAACTACCCACACATTCATGCATGCACACAGATATAAACACATATGCCTACACACACATACACATACCCCCCACACACACATTGATACACACACATACGCATAATCCGTACACACAAACACATACCCCCACACACAAACACACACGCCTACATACACACACTCGTGATTGCGAAAAATATAATTTAAATTCAAGATGTCAAAATTCAAATTAATTTTTTTAATTTTTTGAGCAATCACGATTGCTTATTGTTTTCATTTGACTGTTTTTGGCGTCCTATCATTTTATTTTCCCGCGGCCACCCTCCGTACCATCACCGTCGACCGACTCCTCACGATGCTGTTCCTATAGCGAAAGCCGTCTCCAAGTTGCATCGCTTTCCTACGCACACTCGCATACATACACAACTACACACACATAAACACACACACAAACACATACACCTACACACATACAGACACCTACACATACACACTCACATACACACAACTACCCACACATTCATGCCTGCACACAGACACAAACACATATGCCTACACACACATACCTCCTACACACAAACACACATACCCCCCACACACAAACACACATGCCTACATAACACACACTTGGGATTGCGGAAAACATAATTTGAATTCAATGTGTCAAAATTCAAATTAAATGAAAGTATTCTTTTTTTTTTTAATCTTAAGGTTAGTTAGATAAATTTAGTTTATAGCAGCATTTAGTTGGAATGGACAGCATGCAAAATATTTTCTTGAATATATTATCGTAGAACAAAATGAAAAATGTTTAACCGAGAAAGAATTTACTTTATTGCTTACATTCTCAGCTGAAAGGGGTTGTTTAGGGTTATAGTTTTAGAATTGTGCGAGCAAAGAACCCTTGGCGACATTTCGCATGTCAGTTAAACCATTTTTATTTAATTTTTTCATGAGTGGAATAAAACGGTAAAAAGATTACAGAATTCGATAAGTAAAAATAAATAATGGTAGATCAATTAAAAAGAATACTACCACCATATGTCCGTGAGATTTTTGTTGATGATTTGCATAGCATGACATAATTAAATCATAACTCAGAAATTAAAAACATACGAAACAGAAAAATTTTAAATTAACCGATTCGGCAATTTGAGAAAAATAACTCAGCTACAAATGCAAAACAATTAGCGTTAGCCACGCAAGGCAAAGAAGTATCATCTTCTTTTGATGATAATTCGTAATGTCATATAATTTAATTATCTAGCAAATTGTTATTCTTGTCAGGCCACTATTATTACTTAGTTTTATCAAGAGCTGATAAATATTGAACTCAACATCGTGGAAATGGCTGCTTAGAACTACGAACTACTTAATTTGCATTAAGTTTAGACGTTTATTAGTAATGCTTCTTGAATTCTCATTTCTTTCTACGTGGGCCAGAATATCCACAAGACTTTGAAAATTAATTTAAAAAGAATGGAGCGAAAAAATCATGCATAAGAACACAATTTAATAGTCTTATGAGCATTCTCTACGCTACGGCATGCGTTTGTTTTACCTTTTTCATCCTCCATTAGACAGTGGCTGCAGTGCCCCCTATAGTTTGTTGGAGTTGCGAATGGAAAACGCGAATGCGGCCACGGTTAGTTACAGGTTTCGGTCCGTTTTTTTCTCACTTGAATCGCAAATTGACAGTATTGTTATACAAAGGTTTCACTGTATTTACAACAATATAATTTTTAACTTCCTCTTCTTTAGTGATATGATCTAGTTTAGCCTTGGTTTTGATGTAGTGCTCCGTTCCGTTTTCCAAATGAAGTGAAATAAGGAGTTAACTGATGTAAATAAACAACATGGCGGCCACCAGCGCCAACGTTGAAAAGAACGCGGGGAAAGGAAAGAAACAGAAAAGTAGGTATAGTATACAGGGCTGTGGGAGTCGGAGTCGGACTGATTTTGGGGTAAAGGAGTCGGAGTCGTAAGAAAACATATTGACTCTGACTCCGACCTTCTTTTTTTCTTTCCTTTTCACTGACTCTCCTTGCATTTTTTAAAAACTGACTACCAATTGGTTCGATTACATGTATAAAAAGATACTAAATGAGAAAATAAAAGCCATTATGTCAATCAGCTAGCTTGAATGCTTACCGAACTTTTTGTAGCCGTCCCCTAGTTTGTTTGCTTTTTAACTTAACTAATAGCAACTGTCAGCAAACGGTTTTGTTGCCTAACATTTTCAAGTAATCACTTTCAAATAACAATAGAAATATAGTGTTTTTTTTCGATCTCAGTTACAAAATAGTAAAAGGAACGTAACAAATTAGTAAGTCGAGGCCCGTAGCTAAGGTTGGAACGTTTAAGGGGAATCGGCAAATTCAAAGAAAATCTGGCGCGAAAGAACGAATCCAAAAGATTCGATGAAATAATCTAATGTTTTTTTCTTTATTAAGACTATTTCTAAAAGCTTAGTTCTCACTAAAAAGTATGGAACAAAATAAGTGTAAATGATTCTTAATTACGACACTCAATAATTGCAGTTAATCTTAAAATCTTCATATTAAGGTTCATTCTAAAGCCGCCAATAAAATTTAAATTAAAAGTTTAGCGAAGAAGAAATATAGGTATAGTAAAAGCTATTCGTACAAATTTGTATACCGCTGCATTATGTGTAAAATTAGCTCCTGACGTGCCCTATTTTTGTTGAAATTTTATTGATGAAATATAATTTAAATACACTGCTCAAAACAATTAGGGGAGCACATGGTTTTAACAAAATTACGCAAAGATGCATACTAATAAATAACATAAAATGTATGTACATATAAACATCCATAATTTTAAGCCTACCAGGAAACGGAAAAAGAAAACTTTATATGCCAATCAGTGTTCATGACGTCAAAAACCAGAAAAAGGAGATAAGAGCAGAAATCGAGATGTTGCAGAAACGTCCGTTTTATTGCCGTAACTGTGAAATTCGATTGCACAGTATTTTTTCTTGAGACAAGGTTACTTGAGAATGTCTTAACAGAGTGATTTACCGGAATCCATGACATGACATCTTATAGGCAGACTGGAATCCGCGCAAACATAACGTAGTGTCGCGGACGCTGTTTGAGTCTCCAGAAGTGTTGTTGCAAGGCTTTGGAATCAATTCCAAGAGACAGGAAATGTTAGACGTCGACCAGGGCAAGGTCGGCCACATGCCACTGAAGCAACTGATAACCAGTATATACTGTTAATAGCCCGTCGAAACAGAACAGAGAATGCTATGCAGCTGCAAAGACAGTTACTCTTGGCAACAGGACGAAGGATGTCCAGCCAAACAGTACGTAATCGGCTTCATGAGGGAGAGCTCTATGCACGTAGGCCAATGGTCCTCATTCCGTTGACCCCACGCCACCGTGCTGCCCGAAGATGATGGGATGCTGAACATCGAGATTGGGAGCAACATGATTGGAGCCAAGTGTTGTTTACAGATGAGTCCCAAATCAGCCTAGAGTGTGACATCCGACGCTTTCTGGTATGGAGGGACAGGGGCACTCGAAATAACCTCGCATTCATTCGTGAAAAGTCACAATACAGATGAGTTGGTTGGATGGTATGGGGTGGAATCAGCATAGGCGGACGTACGGACCTGCATATCATTCGGAATGGCACTTTGACTGGCCGAAGGTATGCATACGAGATACTGCGACCTCATGTCATCCCTTACTCTGGAGCCATTGGAGATTCCGTTGTTTTCCAGAATATATTGCCCGACCGCATAGAGCTCGTCTGGTAGAGAACATGCTTGAAGCTGAAACAATACAGCGTATGGAATGACCAGCGTGCTCTCCTGACCTGAATCTAGTCGAGCATGTTTGGGACATGCTCGGACGACGCATTGCTGCGCGATCAAGGCCGCCTGTTACTGTTCGAGACTTGGAAATTGCACTTCTTGGGGAGTGGAACAGTATTCCCCAAAGTCAGATAGATAACCTCATCGCATCCATGGCAAACAGGTGTGCAGCAGTCTTAGGTGTTCGAGGAGCCCACACGCCTTATTAAAACTTATGCATCATGTCTAAACAGTGTCTTTTTTCATCATTTACATGTAACCAAATTGTTGCCCTAAATCATCTTTTAGCGTTTTTTCCATACTTTCAAAGCATTAAAACTTAATTCCAATTATTTTACGTCTTTTTTTCTGTATTGCGCATTGATACGCGTGTACTATCCATTGTATGCCAATACATGGCCGTCTCGCCCGGTTTTCTTCACGTTTTTGCTTGCTCCCCTAATTGTTTTGAGCAGTGTATATATTCGCCAAAAATTTTCAGAATCAAAGTATTTATACTTTTTATTAACTCTGAAATTAACTTTGGGTGTCATCTACCAGATGGGTGTCACCCAGAGCAACCCCCCCCCCCCCCCCCCCGCAAGAACTTGGATTTTGAAAAAAAAAATTTTTTCTCTCAAGTTACAGCTTTAGAAAGTTGAAAGCACACGATTTGATCAATATCTATTTGTTAAACATTAAAAAGGGGCAAATTACAGATAATCCTTTTCAAATTTTTTAAAAGGGATTTTAACCCGTAACTATTAGAAAATTTGATTTTTAAATTGAATTTCTAACTAGTATGCGTCTTGGGTTTACAATTAAAAACAAAATGTGAAATTTTCATAAAAGGAATTAATATTTCAATATCTGTTTAGAGGTTTTCCCCATTCCCCTGAAGAGAGAGAAGGAGTTGAAAAAATACAATTTTAAAAAAAAATCCGGAGTTGGAGTTGGGACTTCCAAAATCCAGGACTCGGGGTCAGAGTCGGCCATTTTCCTTCCTACTCAGCAACCCTGATAGTATACCCAGAACCACATCATACGTTTTTGAGGATAGAATTGTGATTATTGTTTTGTTTTCTTTTTTATTCAGAGACTGGCAGTACCCGCACGGCGATGCCTGTGCTAAAAATTTAATGGAAGTCCGTTGAATAAAAAGAATTGACGCCCCCTCCGCCTCTGATGTGAAATGATTGTTTTTCTTTGTATAAAATGCGTACACACCTTTTCAAAATAAAACTATTTAAATTTCTTTGGAGTTAAAAACTTTTCATCAAATCATTAAATTAGATTTACAGTTGCTTTAAAACTCTATTTAGCAACTGAAGCGGTTTTTATTGCAATTTAAAATATTTCACCAAATAAACGAAAAAAGATCAAATAATATTTTTCAAATGTAAAAATAATTCTGCAGCTCTATTGTTTATCGCCAAACTTGCCCAGCAACCACGCTATCATAATTCATCCGTCTAACGAAAAAAAACATCCCGTGGAACATTCAAAAATTATCGTCAGAAAAAAAAGAACAAAATGTCGTACATTTCACTCGGATAAAAACAAATCAAAAGTTTCTTTTCTTTCAAAACAAATCGCCAAAACAATGAATTACATTAACAGTTGCCTTAAAACAATAATCCTAGACTGAATTGCTTAGCGCCTAACGTGCCAAGCGACCATGTTACCAGAACCCAGCCCTTTTGCGAGTGAAGCAGATGTTTTTTCTTTCGCAATAATAAATGTTTCGCCAAACAAACAAAAAGGTATAAAATCACATTAACAGTAGCTTTCAAATCTTTATATATTAGGAGCTGCTTTGTCCGGGCTACCTTGAGAACAAAAATTGTGTCAAGTGACATACATTCAACAATTAATTTAAAGAATAACTTAATAACTTAAATAAAAGAAAAAAAAAGCACCATGCAAAATTACCCTTCCGAACAATGACGACAGATATTAAAATACTTTTAAGAAATTAAAATGCAAAAGATGGATTTTAAAAGCATAACCATGGAAACATGAAATAAAATAAGTTTACGAAATTAGATGCAAAATAAGAAAATATACAATGGATTCAAAAAGTGTAACCATGGAAACGCGAAAATAAAATGGTTGACAACCTGAATCAAAATGACATATTTCGAAATTGATTTAAAAACGCTTGTAACTTTTTTCCTTTGAAGATAGAAGCTAATTTTTTTGACCATAGGTCGAGAGAGATTTGGAGTAAAAAATCTCGCTTTTTCCAATGCTGTCAAAAAGAAAACTGTAGGACACTTTCTTCACTTTTTATTGATAGATTTAATAAAGAAAGTAGTGCCTAAATTTCAGCTAAGCCTAAAAAAGTTCGAGCTAAAAACGCAAATTACTCCCACTGTAATTGAGTTAGAGCATTGAAATAAATTGTTTAGAACGCAGAAAATTCTACCTTTTTAACGATATATAATATTAATATTTGCAAGTAATTTTTCACCCCTTTAATAGCCAATAATAGGCAATTTACGTGAAATTTGGGCCTAATTTTGAATAAGAAAAGAACTATTTATCGGATTTTTTGAATTACAGCCTATGTTACTCAGTAAGAAAGCACCTTTCATATAGTGAAAGAATTAAGAATTTTTCAAATAAGTGCAGTGGTTCCGGAGATTACTTCGGACATATAAACACACAAAAATCTGCCCTCTCTCTTTATAATATTAGTAAAGATTACCCCCCCCCCTTTCATCTAATAAACACTAATAATCTACATACATATAGTGCAGCTCTGGTTAGTTGAACTGTGACCTTGACTATGTTCACCTGTTTTGGGGGAGGGGGCTATTTCGATAAATGGGAATCTGGCGCGGTTGCCAAATTTTTGAAGATAAATATTTTATTTTAGTAACCCTTCTTCTATGTTGCTTTATGGTAACCCTAAATACCCAGATACTTCCCTATTATTTTTTCCCTACTAATCTTGAAAAAGCTGTGAATAAATTTTGTAGATGTTGCAAGCAATTAAGCTCGCGAAATGGTTATCAAGTTTTGTGCGAGAATTCTTTTAATTTGTTTTTGCTCTGAATTCTTAAATGTTTAATACTTATAGCTGTTAATTAATTAATTTGCTTAATTTTACAGATTTCGATTGCTGTGAGTTAACATTTTTTATCTTTATTATTTATTTTGAAAAATTCCATACAGCTCTTACAGTAAATTTTAGTGGAAAGATATCAAAAACTGATATTCTTGGCAATTTTTCTAACTGTCACTAAACTGTTTAATGCCAAAGACTATGAGCTAATTTAATTCAAAGTGCTAGAAATAATGTTAATTGGCAAAAATTTGAAGATCATTAGCTCAATTATTGTAATATCCCACAAAAATTGTTAAAAATTACAATAATAAGAGCATTTCGTGTTTTTAAAGCTGCCGGACTGAAGATAATCAATCTGTCTTGTTTCTTGGCTTTTTTTTTTGTTGACTCTAGAGAGTAGACAAAACCTCTTTCTGCGATACCAAAATGGCAGAATAAGCTGATTATTGCCCAAAATTTAGTGATCGTGCCAAAATCCCAACTATTAAAATACCACCTTTTTTCGTTTTTCTGCAGTTAACTTAATGCTAGCTCATACATGCAATATATTTAAAGTTGAACATATTTCTTATGTGAGAAAGAACTGTAAGCTGTTAATTTCAACTTGGAAAAAAAAAACATTTTACGCCAAATTAAAGAGATGCCAGATTCCCAATTATTGAAATATTCCCTAGGGGAGCTTAATGAAAATAGATGCGTTATTGGCTCAGATTTTAGTTGGAATATTTTTGAAAAACTAGTACTAAGAAAGTTTCTCAACTCAACTTAGCACCAATTACCCCTCCCTATTTTCCGAAACATTTTCAGAGTCGGAGCTCAACTTCTCAGAGCCTCACAATACAAATATATGAATATTCATATTAGTTCTGAGAAAAAACTTTTTATTTCATATTTTTACTGACAACTAATTAAGGAGAGTAAGATGTCATTTAGCCAGAAGCAATTATCTCCAATAATTACCTTATGCTCTTTATGCTGCTTTTTTATGTTCCCTTTCTAACAGTGATTTTATTGTTTTTGTCATATTTTTTAGATGCTTTGTTGAAAAGCATTCCCCCTTCTATTGAAAAATTGAGTGATAGAATTGGTCTGCGGGTAAGTTGTGAAATTTATAATTAAAATTATATATCTTTTGTACATAGCAGTTGGCGAGTAGAAACAATTGAAATTTGAAACTGTACTAAAATTAATGTAAAACTAAGATTAAAGTAATTTTACAAATAGATTAATAGTACTAAGTTTAAAACAGGCAAGCCTTTCTTCCCTACTATCAGTATGGGAAACAAGTATTTATTTTGAGGAGTAGTACTGCTCCTCCAATTTTGATATTGTGGAGCAGTTCTGTAAAATTGAAAAGCAGTTTTGTGACATTTGTTAAATTATATTTTCAACAAGAAAACAAACAAGTTTTTAGAAATGTAATACTTAAGGTAGCATGCATTTAAAAAAAAATTGTACAACAACAATTAGGATATGAAAATTTCAAAAAATTATTTATACTATTAAAAAAATTGAAACCATTTGTACCCTGTTTATTAATAAAAATAGTCATCGTTTTAGATGACATAAAAAAATAGTTCTTTTTGCATCTTAAACTTTTTGATGCAATTTATGATATTGTAATTGTGTTTCATATGTTTTGAATAGCAAACTGTGATGGGATACCGCTTATTTCTTACCCTACCTACTGTTAGAGGCTATATAGACTACATGATAGAGAACATAGCATGGGTGACACCAGGGGCTGTAATTTGTGCTGTGGTGTCACTGTCTCTCCTCCCCCCCCCCCCCCGGTGAACTTTTATTGTTTTATCCAGGGCCGGATTTGGAAGTGTGGAGGCCCCTAATCAGGATTCGAAAAGATCATCATATTTTCGAAAATATCCGATACGTTGATATGTATCCGAATATTTTGATATATATGTAAATATCCAATATTTTCGACCCGTGAAAGTTAAGATATTTTGTAAAAATTTTACTGTGGGGGTCCCTTTGTTGTGGAGGCCCTGGAGCAGTAGCCCCGCCTGCCCTCCCCTAAATTCGTCTCTGGTTTTATCTCTACTATAATAAAGCTGAAAGTCTCTCTGTCAGGATTTCTGTGACACGCATAGCGCCTAGACCATTTGACCGATTTTCATGAAATTTGGCACAAAATTAGTTAGTAGCATGGGGGTGTGCATCTCGAAGCGATTTTTTGAAAATTCGATTTTGTTCTTTTTCTATTCTAATTTTAAGAAAACTTGGAACAAATCTGATATACCCCCCCTCTTGGCGACTTTTTCCTGTTGGCGCCAAAAAAGCGTCACCAAGAAAACTATGTATGACGTCATATGTCATACATCGTTCTTAGCGATGCTTTTTTAGCGCCAACAGGAAAAATTCAAATTATGTCATTAATTATTTAATGAAATTAATGCATTAATTTTTTTCCGTTGTTTCTCCGGGATACGAGCCCTCGGTCTCATAGTACTTTCGTAATGAGACCTCGGCTCGCCGGCCCTGCCTCGGTCTCATTACGAAAGTACTATGAGACCTCGGGCTCGCCAGGACCTCGCTGCCGCTCGGTCCGTTATCCCTCCGACTTTTAATATACATCACAGTCGGATATAAGTCACAGATCTCCTCCGTTCAGTATACAATAAAGTCACAGATTTTATGTGAAATTAACACCATTTTTGTGCTACAAAAATGCCAACCAGACCAAAATACAAACTACCAGAAACACACTAAAAACACAATAATTCAAAATATGTTCACTTACATTTTTTACTTTTCTTTTACTTCCTCACGTGAGGCAGTGCACATATGTTCCGCTCTTAGGAATATTTGTTCGGATTTTAATTCAATGTAATTTAATATTTCTTCATTAATATAATTTCGCCAATCGGCTAAAGTTTGTGATGAAAAAAAATATTGACTTTCAATATCAGCAGTTTTGGTCCCAATTAAAATCTCATATGTTATCAAAAAAATCTCCTCTATTTTCAACTTGCTAGAACTAAACCATGACCCACTCCTGATCGTTGCTTCTTTTCCACAAACAGCACCCCCAATAACCTTTCTACAAAAAAAAATTAACCCATCTGAACATTTTTTAGTTTTTTTAATTTTCATAACAGAATTACATCTAGAACATAACATTTCATTCTTAAGTAAACCAATTTCCCTTAAAAATTCTAAAAAAACCTCTTTATTTTCAATTAGTTTAAATATAAAAAATCTATTTAGGACTCCGGTACGTCCAAACATTGGACGACCTGACGAAAAAGAAAAAGAAGATTCATTCAAAAATTTCAATTGATACATTTGGACAACATCACAAACCGAACTCATAATTAAAATAGAAAATTCAACTAAATTAACATTAAAAAACAACAAGAAAAAGAATACTCTAAAATAAAGTTTGAATTGAAACTTGATTTTAGAGTATTCAACTTAAAATCTCCCTAAGAGCGGAACATATGAGCACCTACTTCCTACCACACACACACGTGCAAAAAGAGACTTCGAGAAACTACTTTCCAGCGTTCAAGTTGCAAAACCAGGGTTGCCAAGTTATCGCCTTATTGGCGATTTTCGTATCGAGCGAAAAATTAAAATCTCGCCAAGAGGGGGGCATATCAGAGGAGAGCCGAAAACTTTACCAAGCAAATTATCACAACGTGGACGAGTAAATTACTAAATTATCATAATGTGGAACTGTAATATGGACAAGCAAATGTATAGCAAATTGGCGAGAAATTCATCATCCATTATTTGTAAATATACAGACGAACCAAATGACCTTTTAATTTTCTACTAAACGAGCAAAGCTGTGCGGGTACCACTATTGCGAACATAAAGTTCACATAACTTATAGGTCCAAGATACATATGAGGCAGTGAGAAGCAAAGGGATGTAAGTGGATGTTTTATAGTTTTGAGAAAAACATCTTTTTAAGTTCATATCTCTAGGTAGGCTGTCATTGAAATTTTTTTCTAAATCATGCTCTATAGCAACACCTTCCATGACTGCCAGTACAATCTCTAGCCCCAAAACAGAGGAGAGGTCCCTCTATTGCTTGTACTGATTATCGCCAAATTTTAGTTTTGGCACTTACATCCCTTTGCTTCTCACTGTTTCATGTGTAACCTCTCCTCCCTTCTATATTCTGCACCATTCTTGTAGCAAGTTGATTAAATATAACTTAACATATTTTTAGAAAAAATGTTAGAATTGAAGTGTTTATTGTTTTATAAACTCTCAAATTTATCTCGGGTGTCACCTGAGTTACACCCCCCTCCACCCGCTGTAGTGACACTACTGCCTTTGTCATGTTGGATAAAAGGAAAGTAATGTTTTGCAGAACTCTTCACTACTAGCAGATGTATGGTTGGCACCATACATCTCTATCATTGTAGTCTATAGCTTCTAATAAAGGGACCAAAGCCTTGCTTTAACTTTTTCTAAAAGTATGTTAGTTCTAGTTTTACATAAATTTTAGAAGAGTTGAAGTTTTAATTGTTTCTGCTCTCTCTCTCTCTCTCTCTCTTGTGGCTTGCAGTTTTTTTGGCTTGAAAGTTATGCTGCATTTGTACATTTTTAAACTTTAGCTATCTCAATTTTTGTGTTAAATATATATTGTATATATACTAATTTTTGGCCAATGAAAATGATTTTTTACATATTTTCTTCATAATTTTTTTTTTTGAACAATCAAGATTTCTTATTGTTCTCATTTGACTGTTGACTCATTTGATTGATGTTCCTATGATTTTATTTTCCCACCTCCTCCCTCTGCTGCACCACCTTCTACCGGCCTCACGATGCTGCTCCTGTAGTGAAAACCGTCTCCAGAATGCATCCATATCCAAAATACGCACACCTGCACACACACATACACACTCATGCCTACACACGCACAGACACAAACACCCACGCATACATACAACACACATATACATACATACCTATACACCACATACCCACACACTCATGCCTCAACACAAACACACATGCCTACATACACACACTCGTGATTGCGAAAAACATTTGAATTCAAAATGCCATAATTCAAATTATTTTATCTTTTTATTTTTTTGCAATTTGGGAATTAAACAGGAGACAGAACTTTTTTGAAACCAGTTTTTTAAACTGCTACAAGGTGACTCATGAGTGCATGTCAGTACAGTGAAGCACCATTTAATTTTTCTGAAGGGATTGTTTGAAAAAATCATACAAATGAAAAAAAAACATATAATTGGTAACATTAATATGTATAAAACTCTGCAGAGATCAAATTAAAAAACTCATAAAACAGAAATGTATAAACAGTTCTTCACTGTATAGCAACAGGGGTGCAGAAAATGTTTTTATTGCCAACATTTCCCCCAATCTACATGAAAATTTCCACAAAATTTTACAATATGTTTTATGTGTTCAGATAAAAATTCATTCCAATTACTATAAGTATAGATAATTTTTTTTTTTTTTTTTTTTTGGGGGGGGGGGGGGATTGCATCTTTAAAACTAATAGAATGAACTGGTAACTTGTAGAACTAGGTATCTAAAAAGTAAATTAAGTAAATGCATGCATGGTTTTAATTAAAATCTCCTATCTAATATTTACTATAAAATGTAAATTATTATCCAACAAATAGTTTATGAAAATATAAAGAGTGGTGATGCAAAAGAAAATGCATTTAAAAGACACTTGCAAAAAAAATTGGAAAAAAAAAACAGTCTGCAAAATTTCCCCAGATGATTCAAATTTCCCCCAACCCTAGATCACCGGATCGGACACATTCTGCACCTGTGTATAGCAAATAAATAGGGTTACTTACATTATAATGCATACTTCACATTAATAACTTAAATTCTTGGATTATTTTACTGGCTAACATGGGATGTACTTCATGTGAATATTAAAAATTTCAAATAATGATCACACAATAATAATTAAACTTTTTTTCGTGAAGGTTTTGCTAGAAGAACCTTGCAACATTTTCCTATTGAATGCAATAAAATGTATGTCTTGAATATTGCTTAATCTTTTCATCAGCTGACAACTTTTAAAATTTTGTTTTAGAAAGTTCCAGAAGATTATATTAAAACATTCCTTCGAGAAAATGTTCCTCAATCATCATATACTATCGACAAATTTAAAGAATATGTGTTCAGCTTCGACAAGTTTAAAAGACGAAAGACTGCGGTTAAGCAAAAGAAAAGAAAAACTTTGCTAAATGCAAATGAGCTGCGTAGATTAGCCATTTTTAAGTTGGATCCTGAAAGTACAAAGTAAGTTTTTTCCTCTTTTCCAAACATGTGTGAAAGTGATACTTTCTTTCATACCCTGTTATCCTGCCCCCCCCCCCCAAAAAAAACCACCCTCGGCAAAATATCATTCTAGACTAAAAATGCATAACTTAGCAACAACTTTAGCTCCTTTCCTTTTAATGTTTTTAGACATACACTCCTGTTTGTGAAAATTGCAACACCATGAAGGAAGCATCATAGTTGATTGAAATTTAATACACAGTTGAGTGGTAATAGTACAAATAAATGATTACATTTTCAAAACAAACAAACAATAAAGAGATAGAAATTAGTATTTTGTGTGGCCACCACGCGCCTGCGGCAATAAGAGCTGCTACACGACTGGGCATGGAGTGAAACAAAGTTTGAATATCTGCCTGAGGAAGAGTATTCCGTATTGTTTGTATGCGCAACCAAAGTTTGTCTGTCGAAGCAACAGGACGAGGATCACGAGCGAGACGCCGCACAATGAAATCCCACACATGTTCAATTGGTGACATATACAGGGAATATGCAGGCCAAGGAAGAAGCTGTACCTGCTGCAAATCAAGGTAGAATTTGACAGTCCTGCCGACATGTGGACGGGCATTATCTTGCTGGAATACAGCCCCAGGCAATCCTTGCAGGAAAGGAATAGCTTGGGGCTGTAAAACCTCGTTTATGTATTGGGTACTGTTCAAATTGCTCACAATTCGTAGCAATTGTGATCGTCCGTGATATGCTATGGCACTCCAGACCATAACTCCGGGTGTTCGTCCACTGTGGCGTTCGGTAATGCACTCCGGAATGTGCCGTTCACTGGCATAGTGCCTGACACGAATTCGACCATCATGCCCCTGCTCCATTTTGAAGATGGTCTAAAATTTCTAACCTTTTCCGGAGGAGATTCTTCAAACCCTATCCAGTCACCCAGCATTATAGGTTCAAAAACTTACCTATAGAGTGATCCTAATTTCAGCCCTTCTCCAACATTATTAACATTGTCCAAAATTTTGTTTCTACAACTCAATTTAGAAACAACTACCGAAGCAAGCAACCGATTTCTAGTCCTTCTAATGTCATCAGAGATGGTTTCCAATTGTGTATTTAAGTTTTCAATTTCGAAACCTTTCTGGGAAAGAATGGTTAAACCCCATCTATGTCCGGGCATCATAAAAGATGTCTTACAATTTTTTGTTTTTCAGTTTCGAAATGTTTCCTCACTAAAGTCACCAATTGCCCTGCATCAAAAAAAAAAAAAAAAAAAAAAAGATCGATAGAAGTTGTGCTTTAGGACCTCAATTTCAAAAAAATTTCAGGAGAGTTCTCCCAACTCCCACCGTTCACCAGCATCATTAGTAGCATCGTCGAAAATTTCGTTTCAAAAACTAATTTGTATGGGGCGAGGGGAGGGGAGAGTTCCTGAACTCATCCCTTTCTCTAACATCATCAAAGCTAACATACAATTACGTATGTAGGACTTCAGTTAGAAAAACTTTCTTGGGCAAGTTCTGAATGCCATTACTTCCCATTAAAAAGGTTTAGATGGTCTAAAATTGTATTTCTAACGCTTCAATTTGAAAAAAATTTCAGGGGAGCACCCCTAACCCCCCCCCTCCTCTTTTGAACATCATCAAAAGAAAACAAAGAAAGAAAAACATCTCTCATTTTGTCAAGTGGGGGGGGGGGAAGCATGAAACCTTCAACTGTCACTGGACACAACTACGCCTCTGGTAATGGCTGGGGGGGGGGGGAGGATTTCGTAAGAGTTCGGATATGTGAGGTGGGGAGCAATCTCTAACTTTGGCCTTGGGCATGAATAGATGTTAATCCGGCCCTGCATATATCGGATATTTCGATAATCGGTCCAAACTCAAGTCTCTTCAAAATAGTAAATGCATCTTTAAACATTCCTTATTTTCTTATATTATTATTACAATATGTGGACTTAAAATTAAGGTTTCTTTTACTATTTTCGTCTAACATTTTAATTTGACATTTTAATCAATTTTAATGGAATTAATTTAGCATTAGTTGTTATACTCATTTTTCTTCTATTAGCTAGTTTTACATAGTTATAATATGATTGAGAAATAAAAAGTATGTATTAGTTGGTGCACAGTCATAGGACATTTTCTTTTCTCCAACGTTTAATGTTAAATTAAGCACTTTTAATCGGAATTGAAATTGTTACATTACTAATAATGTTATTGATATAAAATAAAAAAGGAATACTATATTAATTTGTTATATTAATGATGTATTAATACATCTTAAAAATATAGTACATAATTTTTTGGTTATTTTCAAAAATAAATGAACAATATTACTATGATTAACATAATTTTTATATTGCAAATACCGTGGTTGAAAAAATAAACATCGAAAATGTCATGATATTTTCAAAATAAATATCGGATATAAATCGTGATATATATCATGATAAATATCGACTGATATATATCGGCGAATCTTGTGTAGAGGGCATGCTCATTTTAATTTTGTGTAATTAAAACTCTTTAATAACAATTTCGATAATATTTCTAGGTGGGAAGAAAAGTAAAACATATCCATATGAAATAAATGGATAACAAAGAAAACTAAAGGAAAATGAAATTTAAAATCGTAATAAAAAAACGACGTTCAACAATTTGGCGAACTTGAATATTCAGAATAAGTAGCTACGCATAACCCAAAGTTTCTTAGACACTGTTCCTGTCACGTGATTATGTTTCTATCTACACTTTTAAACCTATCCATAGACCTTTCATTGGTCAGCACTGTTAACACAAAAAATAATCTCCTCCCTTAAAACACATTCTTTCATGGTCTCTACTTTTGTCTACTCATCTGCTGGCAGCAGTACATCTGAGCAGAAGGCCACCATATTTTCGGAATAATAATATCGGGGTGTGTACAAGTACAACTAGCTTAAGAAGTTAAAAATCATCATAAGAAACAGAAGCAGTTGCTAATTGTAAAGTGTAAACTAATAAGAAAAGTTAACAACAGCTTATAACCGCCTAAAAAATTTACGTTTAAGAATATGAGCTCCAAGGGGCTGAACACAGATGGAAATTACGACATATTTTATAATATAAATTTAAAAAAAAAACTTTCTGTAACATATCAATAATTAAAAGCTTTTAGAATTTTTCTATATTCTATCAGTTACTAATATTGCGGTTGCATGCAGTATAGATTTATTCAATATGAACATTTGTTTTGTTTATTGTAAACTAACTTAATTATTCCATTATTAGTTATTGAAATGCAAATATGAGTACTTAACTTAATATTACTTACCCTCTTGGTACGGTAATTAGCGAAAAAGTGAATGATAAACATTAAACACCGTCGAACAATGTTCGTTTTGTAAATTCAACGAGACATTGAGAAGGGTGGAGTGGCCTTTCTAGGGAGTCTGTACCACATGATTGTTCTCACAAAAGGAGAGTGGAAGTTGGGTAGGGTTTGGTTGCTTATTGCGTGTGCTGGCGTAAAATTAAACATGCTAATTCGAGTTTACTCTGTCAATTTTTACAGCATGATTCAATTCAAAACACTTAAAAATATACAAATTTTTTTCCCGTATTTTTTTTGTACAACTTTGAACCATCTATTAATTCAAAATTAATTTTTAGTAAGCCTTGACGATGTCATTGCACGTGATCGTAGGTCGGTCTCATCCCACTCTTACCAGACATCCATATTTTCTTTCGAAATTTCAGACGCGTTCAGTAGTAGCGTGGGACTGACTTAACCAATCTCTGAGCCCAAGGAGAAGGCGTGCGCCCCCTGGCTGGATTCGCCACTGGTGGCAATGATTTAAATCATTTTTTGACTGTGTGAACCAAAAGTAATTCTCTTGAAAATTCTAAATTTTACTAGTTCTTCCTTTTTTAGTCAGTTCAACCTTATTTCCAATTTGGTTACTATGGGTTTTCCTCATTTAAGTATTCTTAGTAGTTCAAAGTCTCCTTCCTTATTTAATTGGAAAACTTAACTTTAAAGTGGGTGGGAAGAAGCGTATTGGCAAGTAAGGTCTGTTATTAAATTTTATGCATATTTATAAGAAATTGTACAAATAACAATTTAAAATTGTTAAACTGTGAGCTTTTAAAAGTGCTCAGCTTATTAACTTTTAGTGGAAGTTCAACAAGGACGTGTGATAGTTCTTGAAAAAACATATTTATCTTGTGCAACATCAAGAAGAGCCAAAGTTAAAAGTAACTTGTTTATTATGGCTATGATATATACAGTGATATGTTAAACGAAATATTGAGAATACGTTCTTAACCATATTAAGTAGCTCATTATACTTTAAATGACTTCTGAAATCAACATTCTAAGTCAAAGTATGAAACGTTAACATATTGAGCTATGATATTCATGTCAAGAGCAGTAAGACGAAGCTATCGGCAAAAACGGACAAACTCAACTGAGCTGCCGAAAAAATAACCAAGTTCGACTTGGGTTGAAATTGAAAGGGAAGAGAATGAGGCAAAGTGCCGGGAGCTTAAATACTACTTGCAATTTTCATATTCTGCTGACGCGATCTGGTTGCAAGAAAGAAAGAATGAATGAAAAAAAACTAATGCAAATTAAGGTTGCCAACACTTTTGGAAAATAATTTACCAAGTTTCGTAACAAAAATAAATATTTTTTCAATCATGTCGTTGTTTTACGCCATTTTCGAGTTTAAGTGGTCTCTCTTAAGGATTGGTTTAACATAATGGGAATTGGCCGAAAATTGCGTGCTGTTGAAAACTGCCCACTAACATGGGTGGTCAGTTCGAGAGGTTTCGCTGTATTAGTAGTATATTAATCTATGCTTATCCCCATATTTGTATATTTTTAATTCCATATCAACTTTCCAATTTGATACAAGTTTGCAAGCGATGATTTCTATGCTTTGCTACTAACACACTTTGCTAACTTACAAATTTTGTTAAAAAAGTTGAAATTCAGCTCATCAATAGCTCATAAAAAGATTGTTCTTTATTTACTTGAAACCTCTGTATACGAGATCTTTAATTAAAAAAATCATTGTTTAGAGTTTTTTCTGTCTCGAAATTTTACAGAAAACCTACATCTGTTATTTTCAAGTTACTAAATTAATCGTATTCAATCAATTATCTGTTTTAATTTCATTATTGTGAGTTATCTTAATATATAAAAAATTCTGTGCAGAGGTTTGACACCATAAGGTTTTTAAACGACTGGACCAATTTTGATCAAATTTTTTGTGTGTAATTAAGTTGTGGCGAGCATGGTTTATAGAAGCACGATGGATCAAATCGGAGACATTTTTGTTAATTAATTAATTTAAACATTGGATGGTTATATCTCCCAAATGATTGATATTTATTTTAACCTATTGTTGAGCGAGAAATGAAATAAACATCTAACTCGTTGCCAAAGGATAATAAGAAAGCCAGCTCTGCTTTTAGTAATGAAATTTCCTACTATGATACGTTAATTGAGAATAGATAAAACTTAGAGAGAGTGATGGCTTCATTTCTTTAAAGCAACAGTTTTAGGTCCCGTGATATATTTTAAAGTAAAGTACTGTAAGGTTCATGCAAAACGTGTGTTCTGTCTCCGTAGCTGAGCTATGTGACCGGATCGTTGCTTTAGGTTTCCCTTACCAAATGGTCAGAAAGTATCATATCTAGCAACATTCGTTTCTTGCCTTAAATCTATCTGAGTTTTGGCACCAATGTCAAGAATACTTTAAGGATTATCAAACTAATCAATACATTATTACAGGAAAAGATGATGGAATTTAAAGACAAAACAAATTTTATTTTTGTCCAGATAAATTATGACAGGGTAGTTCTGTACACAAAAAATCAGTGAAGTGGAAGATCTTTATCTTTGGTGGAAAGAACAAATTAGGGAATATATAATGTTTTAAAAGTTTTCGTTCAAAGGAGTTAGCTTTGCTCACTCATCGGCTGGATCACAGTAACGTGGTGGCATTGCGACTTTGGCTGTAAACAATAGAGTTACGTGAGCATTTGTTTACATTTTAAAGCTACTTTTAATGTAATTTATTGTATTTTTCGTTTATTTGGCGAAATATTTCAAATTGCAAAGAATTGTTTTTTTGTTTTTAAAGAGTGCTTAGTCATTTTAATTGAAGAATGTTTATTTTACATCAGGAGGGGGGGGGGAGTGATTTTCGCTTATTCAGAGAACTGTTTTTACCTTTATGATTTTTTTAAACGATATCCTTTTGATTGTTTTACTCTTTTTCATATGGGGGATGTTGCAGCGGGATTTCCCGTTTGCTCTAGATGGGTAGTTAGTTTTTTACACTTAATATCTGAGGACACTTCTTATTCTTTGAGTATGGCTGAAAGAACAAACCATCAAGTACAGAAGAAAAAATAGTTAATACAACAACTGCCCAGTGGGCATTAGATAAATCAAGTTGTAATAGGTACACCGAACAGCTTAAAACATTTTCTTTTTACTTATTTTTTTTCAATAAAATGGTTCAAACACTTGATAGTTTATTGAAGTTTTTTAACTTTTCAGTTTACAAAGTTTGAACAGAACAACGTCTGTCGGGTCCTCTAGTCTTTTATAATATTTTAGAAATTTTTTTACTTGAAGAAAAAAATAATGTTTAAAAAGTGAGAAAATAAAATGTTCCTTGTTTCAAATAATGAGAACCTGCATTGTATATTTCAAGGGCAAAGGAGAGGCTAAAATCATGATTTTCTGGAAGTTAGTCTAAATTTTGTTGAATTAATAGTTCAAAGTGTTAAGTGTGATAAATCATATGTCTATTTGTTTATTGACATGATTGTTCTTTTTTGCATTCATATAACAAAAAATAAATAAATAAAAATATTTATTAATGTTTCTAATTTATCTTTTTTTTCTCTCTCTCTGGTTCAGATTTCAAACTTTCATACCTGTTCATGAGATGTGGAAGAAATACATGAAAGATGTACTTCAGCTCACTGAGTAAGTTCATATGAGTTCATAATTTAGCTAAAGTATACAATAGAGAAAAGGGTGTGCATTTACAATATAATATCTTTATTACTGTTGAAAACTAAGACTTTCCTAGTTGTTGAAATTCTTCGACAACTCAATAGTGATCAGAGTATTTTCTACCAAGTTTGGTCAAAGTTACATGAGAACAGCTTATTTGGTGGTAATACGTTATTTTGTCATTTTAATAAACTTTTTAATAAAACAAGCTATTAAACTTAGTTTTAATTAAACTGGTAACTTATGCACCAACTAAATAAACATCAAAAGTTCAATTAAAATGAAAATTTTAAGCATAAAAAGCAACCATAGCAGAGATTGTCAAGATTTTTTTTTTTTTTTTTTAGCAATGCAAAAATTTGCCAAGCACCAATATCAAACTTTGTAGTGGCATTGAAAAAAAAATCAGGACGCAATGTTACAAAAATATCATGACAAAAATCAGGACGATTTTTACATTTTTAAATGTATGTGGGCAGTGACTTGCGGTTCGCCAAAGCAAACCAAGCAGAGCTTGGGCACTTCAAAAATAAATTTTCATTTCTCATTTGTATGCTCATAATGGACATGAAGTATGAATTATAAGTTTTTTGGAATCTTGACTTTCACTGAAAATAAGTCAAAGAAAACATTTATTAGTTGCTTAAGTGGCAATTTTCCAGGAAAATGTATCCCCAGGCAAGGAAAGTGAAATCCATATTTCAGCCCATGCACCGCAAGAAATGACGGGATGTTGCCATGACAACACCACGACTCTGTTGCTCCCATCCATTGATAAGAGACCACTGTTGGTATTTCTTGAGACTCGAAACCAAGCAAGCAGGGTTGCCAAATTGGCTTTTTTGATCAAAATTTGAGAAATTTGGCTCTTTTTGAACTCAGACTGACTTTTAAAAAATTGTCTTCTTAACTTTATTTTATTTTTGCTTTTTTTTTGGATTTTGAATAATTTTAAACAATCTTTTGACAAAAGATGAAGATTTTGGAACTGAGATTTGTTTTAAATTCTTCATAACTTTAAAAAAAAATTGTTTGGTCTTTTTTAACCATGCTTCAACTTGCTGTTGTCATTTTGATGACGAATTCTTTCTCTTCATGATGGTAATTGGTGATAGCTTTCAGTTGATGGAGTATTTATTATTCCAAGATGGTGGTTAGCAATTTTCTATCGCAGAGTGCTGGTTTTTGATCTTTAATGCAAATACTTTAGAAGGGTTTCCCACCCCCATAAGTGGTGGCGCAGACGCACTTTCCAAATGAGAATAAAGGCTTTTAAAGCACCACACCAATAACAATTTCAATGTCAGAGTCAGCGCCACATAGGCTCCCCTCCCTCTCGCTGTTTACTCATGCTTTAAATACGAGTATTATTATTAGAAATACATCCGTTCTTTTGAAAACGACTCACCCAGCACAATTTTCGATTCTGTAATGGAATATTTTGCTGCTAATGAACGAAAAATGGAATTCATTTAAAAATGAACTGTTAAATTAAATGCAGTATTTTCTTTTAAAAACTCTTAACTTGGTGGTTGTTAAATTTTATAAAGCTGCATATTTTCCCCAGTTTCAGTCATTATTTGTTTTCTTAACGTGTTGCTAACATGCATTTCTAATGTATTTTTGTAATTAAAGTTTTTTGTATTGCATGTTTGTTTTCGCTGCATAAAAATGTTCTATTCAACATGACAGTTACTAGAAGTAACATGTTTTAATCAGAAAACACAGATATCCTACAAACAAATATTATAAAACATAAGTAATAATATGAAGACAGTTGGGCATTATACAGCTGTTTGGGCCACTGTACGGGCTTGTGTGTAGGGTACACATACAGCATTTTCCCATTAAACCTGCAATACCTCTATTTTCACAATTGTATTTCCGAGATGCATACTATTCAAAAATGGTCAAAATAAGGCTCAGAGTTAAGACCCCCCTTGGGTAAAAATTATTTAATAATTAATAGTAAATTTTGCCCTTGGGTAAAACTGATTGGGGGGAGGGGGGGATTCTGCCACTGGTTGATGAAATCATTTATTTGATGCATTGTAATGGCTTTTGAATTAAGTTCTTCTTTTATGTCCACATTATCTAATAAGGAATAAAGAAATGCCTTTGTGCAGAAAAGTAAAATAAAATTTTACAACATTAAATTGCATAAATTTGCAGCATTAAAAAACAGCATTAACATGTTTCGAAGTTACAGAGTACCTTTTGTTGGATGTCTTTTCATCCATAAGCTCAGCTCTTTTAAGGGTTCCCTGCAACATGTGCATGCAAATTTAATTTAATGTAGCTATATTTCCTTTTACATTTTGTCTGATGTTGTTACCCTCAGTGTTTTATTATTTTAACTAACTGTATTGCAATACTTTTATGAATTTTGAAGATCACTTCCGGATGATTTGTCTGGAATCTATCAGAAGTTACTCCGTGCTGATTATCATGGTTGCATGCTTGCTGTAATTTCATCACCCTGTGCTAATTATGTTGGTTCTAAAGGTATTGTTGTGCAAGAAACCAGGAATGTTTTTCGGTTAATTACTGAAGAAGACAAAATAAAAAGTAAGAATTTTTTCTTTGTTCCCTATGTTTGGAAATATATAGTCTAACCTTGATATCTCATTCCCCCTTATTTTGAAACCTTTGATATACAAGCACCTCATTCAGGGGGTCTATTGTCTCCTCTTGGGTTCAAAATATTAAATGTTTTTACATATAAGTGGGCATGATTTTTTTTCGATACAATGTGCATTGAGTATATCCCCACCCCCGGAAAAACTGAAATGGCAGTCCTGTTGATATGTCAAAATTTTCACCTCCTAAGTAAGGTTTATTTGATAGTTTTCTATTTATTGGGCAATTATTAGCGAAATAACCCACGGATTCCTAAACTTTCCCGATTGACAGCACCCTTTGAAGAATTCGAACTTTCTCCTGGCAGTGCAAGTTCTTTATTATATACTAGTGATACCTGCACAGCTTTGCTTGTGGCAGAAAAGTAAAAGACCATTTGGTTTGCTTTTATATTTACAAGTAATGGATGATGAATTTCTCGCCAATTTGTTATGGCTATTTGCTCGCCCATGGTACTGTTCCATGTTATGATAATTTGGTAATTTACTCATCCACGTTGTGATAATTTGCTCGGTAAAATGTTCTTAAAAGTAGAATATTAAGAGAACAAAATCGAATTTTCGAAAAATCGCTTCGAGGTGCACACTAGGGTGGAGTGAAAAAACTTTTTTAATTCTTATAAGCTTGAATGTGGAAAACATGCTTTTTGTGTATAGTAACAATTGTGCAAAACCACAATATTTTCTGACAATTTTTTGATCTCCCTTCGCCTCACTGAAAAATTGACATTTTGAAATTTTATGCCAAAATGCTACATTAAAAGTCTTGGTAGAGCACTTTGAATGCTCTACAATTATTTTTTTCATTTCTTTTTTGTGCCCCTATTGCTATCAAAATTAATACTGTTAAATATATCATTTTATTTTCGATGGATGGCATAAGTAGTTTTGGAGGAAAAAAAGGTTATTTTCCCGCATTTTAACATTTGTTTTGCAGCAACCATCCGGTGGGTGTAGTGGATATTTAAAGGTTAGTTTCTTTCTATAGATTTAATGGGTTATCATGTATGATTGTGTAGCCAGATTCAGTTTGAATTTAGCACGGCTTAATATGTTATTAAACTGGTATTATTATATTACAGTACAAAACTATAACTATTTCGGGTTTCGATTCGATTGGGATGAAACTATTTAAGCTGAAAATCAATTTGTTACCTGGACTTTTGTACATGTGTTTTTCTAAGAGAGATTTTCTACCATATGAATAATAATATTAAATGAATATACATATATATTATATTATTTATTGAATAATAAATATTATACATTTTCTATATAAATTAAATTGATGGTAATTATAAGGGAGACAAAGTATCATGCGTGATATTTGGCGTTTCAAGAAACCTTCCGGCCAATACTCTCCCAATTTACACCGATGTTATGAAAAAATATATGCAACTATGACAAGACCTCTAGATGGGAAATGGAAAATACCCATTTTTCTTGGACATATACTTGGACATAACTTTGCTATGTAATCGAAGAGATCTTGACAAAGGCATCTTTTCCAATGGTAAGTCACGCGCATATGATTGAAAAACTCAGATCATTTGATCACAGATACATTACAATTTTGAAGGTTTTTTACTAGGGAAGAAAGTATATTCTCAACTTCCAACAGAGACTAAATGACTTTAAGGAAACCAATAGCCTATGTGATATCAGCAAATGTATGTGCTTCGACATGATTTCACATTGCAAATGCTCAAAAGAATTCAAAGTTCTTGCAATGGAATGCATTTTACTGCAAGATCAAAGAGGATCAAGAATGATGATAATTGGTAGTATAGATGATAGGAGACTGTGAAATTTTTGGAGAAAAATTAAGAGAGAAAGCTATTCTCAGTCGAGTAAATTAGCCGAGTACCAAACAGAGCAAAAATCAACCCAATTTTGCAGATACCCTCATTGTCAAAGACGACTCTCACTCGTTGGACAATGTGACAGATGATGCATACCTGATGAAAAACCAATTGAGATTGAGGCAAAGAAAAATATGAAATGTAAGAAAATGACAATCTCTCTACTTTCACTTGTAGTCGCTTGCAATCGGATTGGAGTCTCGGATAGTCGACTGCTATATTGCCAACATCAGTTCTGCACGATGTTGGTCTTGTGTCGCCAATTAATAGATCTGAAGCAATCGATCGAAGCAAGATTCGTGGAGAAGGAAGCGAAACTTGTAAGGAACTCCAGCAAAATGAAGATTAGATTGATCAAGCTCACTGTGTCATAGAGGAGGGAATATATTTTGATAGTCGAAAGAATCGCACTTTGACACAAGTAGTCGGTAACGACAGCAAGTACCACAGAAAATCCTTTACCTAAGAACATGTAAGTATCATTGCAGAGACAAGTTCTTACTTCTGCCACAATACTCTAATATCAAACTCCAACAAAGACATTGTTGAAGCAATAGTCTCTAGATTCAAAGTGCAAAATGCAAAAATAGAAAACTTCAAAGTTGTAGGGTGTGATGGCACAAATGTGAAGACAGGTAACAGAGCAGGTGTTATATGACAACTAGAGGTAACATTAAAGCGATCTCTGCAATGGCAAGTATGTCTGCTCCATGCTAATGAGCTGCCCTTGCGCCATCTTTTCCATTCACTGGATGGCAAAACTACAGGGCCACGGAGGGTTTCTGGAGATGTCGGAAAGCAGCTTGCTACGCGTACCAACCAGCCTGTTATTTCCTTTGAATACATACAGTTAGGGGAGAAACTGTTCAATAAGAACCCGAAGAAGTTGAGTACTGATCAATGCTATCTTCTGGAAATGTGCAATAACATGAGCAAAGGTGAATGTAGCCTTACTATAGCAAATCAAAACTGATTGTGGGAGGAAAGCACGAGATGGTTTTGTCCGCGCATCGCTTCAGGAGAGCTAATGCCCAAGTTTGAGACAAAACATGAATTATCACATTTCACTCAGTAAATAATTTTGCATTAAGCATTTGTGATATTTTATGGCATTTAGTGTTTTGATATTTTATTGTATTTAGTATTATATTTGTAATATATTGTTGTGCTTGAAGGTGGCTAAACTGAGAAAGAGTTTGCCTGATGCATAATCAATTTTTTTACATAATGTCACTAAATGTTGCAAAATTAAAGGTTGCGAAGGGAGATCAAAAAGTTTTTCAAAACTATTGAAAATTTCACTCTGTTATAGTGATCAAATGGCACATTTTGACATATCACGCTTTTTGAAATAAAAAAAAAAAAAAAAAAAAAAAACAAATTTTTCGGCCAATTTCACTCTACCCTAGTGCACACCCCCATGCTACAAACTAATTTTGTGTCAAATTTAATGAAAATCGGCCGAACGGTTTAGGTGCTGTGTGCTTCACCGAGATCCAGACAGAGAGACTTTGAGCTTTATTATTAGTAAAGATTTATTAATTCTTTATTATATATTATTTTAACTTTATCATAATATTTATTAATTAGTAGTACCACGGACACTTTGCGGCACCCCTCGCCTCATCCTGCAGCACGTACTTTGGGACCCTTTGTATATCCAGGTTGTGGTCAGCCTCGAGTTAATTTCTTAGAAATGTAATGAATTGGAAATAGAAGCTAGAAAAGCAAAGTGGAAAACGTTTGACACCAAGCTTAAGGGAACAAAAGTATTTCGTATTAAAAGATTTGTATTAAACTGCATAGTATACTGTCCGGGCCGCTATATCTCTTTGTGTTCACTAATTTTTCATGTTAAACGTGTTCCATTGTAATTTATGCATTGCGGGGAAAAATACCCCTCAAAAATTTAGTTGAGTTCTAATGCTTTGGATTTTTAACAAAATTGTAATATTGTGTAAGATGGTTAAAACAAACAATTGTAAATTTTTTAATGCAGTATAACCCTGATTTATCAATTGTCAAGGAACTGGAAAAAGTTAAATCTAGGAACATAGACATTCAATGCATTTCAATCCAAGACCATTGAAATGTATCATTAAATTGAAGAAATCGTTAAATCGAAGTTATACTGTATTATGTTTAAGTGTTTTGTTAGTTTTTTTTAAATCGAAATGTTATGCAATTGATAATTATCACGCTGTTTACTGTTTTCATGTGCGTCACTTCTCCAAAATGAATTTTACTCATCTCGAAACTATCAAAAGGTATGTTCATGCATTGAAAAAACTCTAGCCAGATCTGTGCTTTGTTATGTATTGAATATTGTGAATAATTATTCATTGTGCTGAAAATTCCGTGTTAGTCGTTATCCGTAAAATCCATGAAGTAGAAAAATTTTAAAAGAATGCTAAATATAGAAATAATTAAAAATGAATTACTATTATTTATAATTACTAATAATGTACTGTCTGTTTTCAATTCACAACAACCAACAATGGAGAGGCAGGTGATAATCTACAATGGCAGATAGATTTTTCTCCAAGAAAACTAAAATTTTAACAAGAGTAAAAGCTCATTCTCTATAGAAAGGCCTGTATCCTCTATATACAAAAATGTTTAACATATGCTTCTTGCATGGGTGCAAGACCTTCCGTCTCAGGACGGATTTCCGTCCTGGAGAAAATGTCCGAGACGGAGATCGGGACGGAAAGAAATTCGATGACTTTCCTTCAGTTTTTACTTAAAAAAGAAAAATTGAGTGTTTAAAAAATATGCTTTACTTACTGAACCGTTCCATAACTACGAATTTACATCGACACTCTCTCGATTTTCAACCATGGGCTTGTTTTGTTTGCAACGTGCTTTTGGAAGGAATGACTTTTAGACTCGCTCCATTATTTCCATTTCACTGCATTGCAGACCGCGAAGTTGCTCATTATTCTCCCTGATTTATCTAATTAATCGTCTCTATTTGAAAATTTAGCCTTTTCTCTTTCCATTTTCGATCATCATTTCGTTTTTTTTTTTTTTTTTTCAAAAAATGTCTTAGAGTTGAATCTAAACCCCCGATTGAGAGTGATTGCTGACGGGTGAAATGTTTACGCCACAACATAGCGCGTCTGCACACCAGGCAAAACGGGAACTATCAGGGACTTTAAAGATTTTAGTGAAAATGGGAATTTTGGAAAGACTCGGGGGAAATTTTCGAGCTTGTTTTGAAACACCGATGGATGTTCCTGCATTTTCAACATGTTTCTGGTAAAATATTCTTGGACTTGAGGAATCACTAAATTCTAATGTCTTCCAATCTAACACTCGCTAGAATGGAAATATGAGGGGAGGGGGGGGGCGAGAGAAAGAAAAGGAAACGAGAAAAATAACGGCAACATGAATTTGCGAAAAAACTCTGCTCTTGCAAAGAGAGTGAGTCCGCAAATTAGCCCACAATACTGAGGTCCTAAAACGTTTGTATTTTTGGACAATCTAAAACGAGGGAGGGGGTGGCTACTCAAGGGATCCAGAATAAAATATCGAAAAACTGAATTGAAAGTCGTTTTTGAAGCTAGGAGTGGTTCGGGATTTTCCCACTGCAAACTCTTAAAAATTTAAAAGTCAAAAATGTTGAGGCTGTCTTTAATGTTGTGGGGAGGTTTTAAAAAAAATCGGAAATTGGAGTCTTAAAAACACTAATTTAGGCAACCTTTGGTGAATTGCTGAGATGGTTTTGGTATTCTAAACGGAAAATGTTTTGTAGCTGATGTATTAAAAACTGTTTGAGGCTATACTTGTTTCATAGGAGAAAGGAAATTTGGGACCCTCTCCCGAAAAGTGTTTGTAATTGAAGTCTTAAAACTTTTAGGCTGTCTTTGGCAATGTCAAGGGGGAGGGGGCTCTGTTTAGGCGAAATTCCGAAACTGGAGTCTTAAAAACGCAACTTTAGACCGTCTTGGGATTCGGGGTTTCCCTTCCCCGAAAAAAATTCGAAGCTGAAGTATTCAGAACTCAGCTTTAGGTTATCTTTGGGGACTAAGGAAGGAATTCGAAGGCCTTCTCTCAATAAGTTTTAGAACTTAAATTTTTTTAACTTCAGTGATGAATAGGGGAAATCGCAAATTTAAGTCAAATTTAGTGAACTTAGGGGAAGAAGTTCGGGGGGGGGGGGAGGGGGTTTCTTCCCCGAAAATTTCTCCATGCTGAAGTATTAAACTGTTAATTTGGCTATTTTTGAGTGAGTTAAGAGTTAGGGAATTCGGGGTCTTTCTCGGAACATTTTCGAAATTGAAGTATTAAAACTTCGTGTTGTCTTTGGTGATGTAGGGGGGGGGGGGAGGAGTTGCTCTTTCAATAGAAAAATAAATTTTAAACACAAACTTATACTGCTTTAATAAACACAGAGGGGGGGGGGGTATTCCGCCGCCCAGCCCGAAATATTTCTGTTTCTGACATTTTAAGAGCTCCGTTTTGGGATATATTTAGATAACTTAAGGGGGAAGGGAGTTGGAAGCTTCTTTCAAAAAGTTTCCGAAATTAAAATATTAAAACTTTTAGGCGGTCATAAGTCATGTATATAGGTAAGGGGGGTACTGTTCCTAGAAAAAAAAAAGTATTAGAAACTGAAGCCTCTTAAAACTCAAATTTAGGATATTTGTGGTAAATTCAGAAGATGGGGTTCGGTAGTTCTCTTCCGAAAATTTTTCGAAGCTGAAATATTTAAAATGCCACTTTAGGCTATATTTGAGTGATTTAAGAGGGATGTGAGTCGGTGGCCTTCCCTGGGCTGAGGATTCAGTTCCCCTATTGATTTTTTTTTAATTAATGAATATTGGAAAGTATACCTCGTTTAAAAAATGTATCTACTACACTGAAGTGGTTTTTTTTATGGCTAATTTCACCACCTGCTATCTTACGAAATAATTTATTTCCAAATGAAGACTATGGGGGAATGGTGCCAGTTTATTATCATTAGTGGCCCATACCCTTCCCCACCTTTCCTTCTTTTCTGGTTAAATTGGCACTAACTTGGGTAGACTTTCTGATCAGAATTGATTTATGTTGCAAAAGTGAAAAATCTTATGTCCCAAGCGATTTTATTGCTGCAATAAAAATGTTTGCGATTGGCAAAACACTAACGGCGGGGAGAACCGAACGCTTTTAGCCCTATCCAACATCGTCTAAAATTGCGTTTTTGGAACTTCAATTTCGAAATATTGCCGAAGGAGAGTTCCTGAACTCCATCCCTTCGATAATGCATTCAACAAGCTTATAAACGTTATGAAAGATGGAGTACAATTTCGTTTTTAAAGCTTCAATTTCGAGGAGAGTCCAGAGCGCCCCCCCCCCCCTTTCTAATATTTTTGAAGGTTGCCTAATATTGTGATTTTGAGGCAATCAGTTTGAAAAAAATGATGTTAGAGAGTCCCTGAACCCCTCTTTTCCCTGAACTTTATCGCAATGGCCTACTATTGCGTTTTTTGGACTTCAATTTGAAAAAAATTCTGGAGAAAAACCCCCAAGAGTCCCCGTTATTGGCGGCTTTTAGGTTTTTGGAATTACAATATCAAAACGCTTAAATATTACAATCTAAACTAAGTTCGTTTTGTTAGAAAAGTCAAAAGCTTAAAACTGAAATCAGATTCCAAAACTGGCATTGTTAAAATCTACGACATTTACACACATAAATTTTTTCTTAACCCATATTTTACTATCGTCTTGTATATAGGACAGATCATATTTATTGCATTTTGGCAAGGGTTATCATACTTTTAGTTTCTAGTTTGGTATTTTTATAAACCCTACGCTTGATAAGTACTGTAGACAAAATTTTAGAGTTCAATTATAAAAATTTTTATTTTATTTTCATTTTTGAATTTGACAATTTTTTGCAGTTTTATAATTCATAATCTAAAAGTTAATTAAAATAATTGTGTAGAAAATTTGCCAATATCCACTTTCAATTTTATAATCACTAATCATATACATTGGTACTGAGTGATATTTGCAAAAAAAAAAATTACATTTAAATAGGTTTTATTTAGGTTTTATTATCTGTCCTGTAATTAGGACGATGGTAAAATCCCCTGCTATGCGCGCTCCATACAAAAGTAGCTTAGCTGTTGGAAAATGGAGTGGAAAACTTGATTTCTCTCTTTCAAAACTAAATACTATGAAGTTTTCTCACAACAAGAGTTGAAAGAGCAGGTTTTTGGGGGTCGTAGGGAGTTTTTTTGTTGACTAATTTACCATCCGCACTTTATACGTTGTGATGCTACCTTCTGGATTGAGTAAAATATTTGCTGTTCAAAGTATGAATGCTGATCTCAAAAGCAAATAAATTAAAGAAAGAGTGCATGTGGTATATTGAATAAGAAATTATTAACAACTGAACTAGCCATAGAATATGTAATGTCATAATATAATTAACCCATGAGAGTGACCTTGACTTGAAAATATTGCCATCTGATCCAGATATAGTCACTGATGATGAAGAAACTCATGAAAATAATTCTAGCATTCTGTATAGTTACGCTGCTTTTGACGAAAAACTTCTAGACTCCTTGTGCAATAAACATTTCAAAAGGAATCAACACTAATGGAGATATGAATATATCAAAATAAAAACGGCCTAAGTCTGTACCGAAGTTTCATAACTTTATGAATCACTTTCAAATGAAAATCGTCAGAAGATATTGTTGGACATAATTTCGGGAAAACACTCGTGAAACTTTTCGAGAGTGTGGTCAAAAATATGATGAAATCAGTAAAGGAAAGTAATAAGTAACCCTGGCCTGAGAATAACAACGATTTTTGTTTGCAAACATCAAAATTGAAACTTTTTGGGCATAATGTTATTTAGTGGATATTATATAATACTCAGTAAAATGGGGAAGATGCTCCCGATAAAGGAAGAACTTTTGTTCGTCGAACTATGTCATGAAAACAGTTCTTTCATATCAAGCTGTTTTTACAATGCGATGATAACTCTGCTATTGATTTAGATAGCTACTGTAAAGTTTGCCTAATTTATAATTTTTTGAATGAAGCTTTTCAAAAAATTGGTGTGTTTTCTGAGCATACAACCACTGTTGAAATAATTGCCCCTTATTTTGAAAAATAGAGATAAAAAATTTACACAAATGGGAAGCTCATGAAGTTTAGTAGTAAGCTCCCGAATGTCAACTTCTTTTGGTGGTTACCACTTTCCATTTTATACTACATCAAGGAGCACAAAAAAGATGTCCGATTCAAAAAATTGTTTCGACTGTCATAACAAAGCTAAAAAAGATGAAAAAAGAAAATAATTACACTCAGGTAACACAGTTAGTAAATCATACAGTTGTTGATAATTTGCTGCCCATTATTAAAACTCCAGCAGGGCACAAAACATACATTTTTTTGTCTTATAATATTTTTGTTCATATCAGAAACAAACAACTATTTGAAACAGAAACAATAAGGGAAATTGGAATGAGAAAATGTCCCTTAGAACCATCTAAAATCTTGAAATTATGGGATTTAAACATCCCATAGGAAATTTCACATGAAGCACAAGATCACAGCTGTTTGTTGAAATGATGGCTAAGAAGTATCACTCATCAGCAATTTCGAAGATACACAGTTATTCGAAAAAAAAACATAGAATAATGAAGAATTGAAACAAAAAGGAAAAATATTTCATTTTGTACTAATGTAAAAATGGTGTGGACTTATATGAAAATCATATAGAAATATTATGCATCCATATGTAATACAAAATGGTAACGACCGACCATAATTTCGAAATGTCTTTGAATCAGTACTGGATGCTGCTTGGAAAATGTCGAAGATGTTTTGCTTCAGAAGAAGCCTTAATATGTATTGAAACCTGTAGAAACGTTACTATTGTTTACATGGGTTTGTGTGTACTTCTAAACATTGCTGAAAAGCAACTGTCTGTTCATCAAAACGAGACTCGAACCATACAGAAGAGCCTTTTGAAGCTGCAGACTGAAAACGTCTTAATAAAAACTTCGAACTGAAATCAACGCAATAAGTTGAAGCATTGTACTAAGAAAAACAGTGGCAGTTCATGAAAAATATTATTTAGGACTCTGCGTAGAGTGTTTTCTTCCATTTCACACGTACCAGAAAGCTTGAGTGAAAAACCAGGTATACAGTAGTAGATTGTACCATCGTCCTATATATAGGACAGCTTGTAAAATGGAAACGAATACATATTTGGTAATGTTTAAAATTTTATGTGTATTCCTGAGGTCTCCCTAATCTGCAATAGTAATTTTTATGAAAAATATTTAGTTTTTCATAATGTGGTAAAATATGGGTTAAGCACGCATGCTTGAGGCGGGGGGCTGAAAATATGACACAACTTGAACACATCACCAAACTTGCACCCATGGCTTCTTGATATGTGGTTGGCGTTTCTACAATCTCACAAATTGGGGAACAATTTCCAATAAAAAAAATTCATTATTCAATAGTTTCATTAAGGAGGTGAAATTTTTTTGTTTGTCTTATCCAAAACTTTCCTTTAGATGCACGTATTAGCAGTGGAACTTTCAATGCCATTAAATAGCAACCCAGGCTTATCTGAGAAAATGTTTGTTTTAACTGTGACTTTGTATTGTCTGTAGTTGTTTTAAGAGAGTTCAATTGTATTTCATACAATTATTTCTTTTTGTTACAGCAATTCCAAAGAAAGGCACAGTGTTTGGATTTGAATTTTGCAACAACGTTATAAAAATATATGGAGACAATTTTTGTCACATTCCATATGAAAGAACTAGAATCAAGTACAAAACAAAATCAATTGTACAGCCCTAAATGAAAAAGAAGCCTAAAAGGCCATTATTCATGATATAAAAAGTTGTAAAAATGGCCGAGTTAAAATGTTAATCTGCAAAAATGATTTTAATTATGAGTAAGCTGTTCTGATGCATTCAATTTTATTTTTATGTAACCATGTGCAATTAATGTTGTGATAAAAATATAGGCTGATCTGCCAGTAATTGACCGTTGAAGCACAAATATGTACAAAACAAGAATAAATAAATTGATATTCTTTATCTGACTGCCAGAACTAATTTCTAGCATCCCATAAAATGCTCTATTATAGTTATGTTTTAGCTAAAGTTCTGATTGGAAGGTACACTTTACAAAGCCATCTTAAAAAACTTTCTTTCTAGAGATAATTGTTATGAGATGAAATGTTTAATCGTATTTCTCGAGATTAAATTTAATTCAACTGATTCATTTACTGAAATATGCTGATCATCCATGTTTATTCGGAATAAATAAAAAAAATTAAGAACTAACCATTTATGCTAGAATTAAGGGGTGGGCAATTACTGCTTGTCTAAAATGCTATGAATGCCAATAATTGACCAAGTAATTCATGTTGGTTTTAAAACTTTTTTTTTAGCACCCAAGTCATTATAAAAAAAATTTGTGCATAAGATAAGGTATAATCAAACTTTTATTTAGAAAAACGGATTTTTACCAATATTGACTTGTGCGGTTAATGAATAAATGTCTAGGCCAACCATTAAATAATTGCAGATTGGATTTTTTTTTTTTCAATAAAAGACAACTCGCGACCATTGCTACTGTTTTGAAGCAAAGGCGACTATTTTAGCCAAAATATGGCCAAAAGTGACTAGTTTAAAATCAATTGTAAAATATGGCTACTATTTTAGAGAAAAGGTGACAAAAATACATAAGAATTTTTTTTCCCCTTAGAGTGTATAATTTGGGGAGGGGGAGAAGAGAATTTGCTTTTAAGTTTCAACTCTGAATTTCTGGGGGGAAAACATTTGAAATGTTTCAACACAACTAGAGATACTGCTAAGTTTGCATCGGTTTGGGTAAGAAATTCAAAGTAGTCTACCCAACAGCCAATCCTAGGCGACTGTTGGCAAACATAGATAGATACACATGTGGTCGGATTTTAATAGTACAGATTTTTACTGTGTTTAAAAATTAATTACTGGTGAAATCGCCTTTTTTAACTACACTATTGAAAATAATTCAAAGAAAAGTAAATGAAACAAAAAATGATTCATCATTGTGAGAATCCTGACAGTTATATTCACACATAATAAAATTTTCATTTTTTTTTCCTGTGAAACAAAATAGAACTTTTAAAAACTTCCACTAAATAGTCAATTACTGAGGGTTCATCCTAGCGTACATTGTCAAAAAAATATTGCACTCTGTAAACCAATTTTTCTCTATATTTCTTGAATTGAGAATATTTTTAGACAATTTACAAAACTAAAAGTTGTAAATTCAAGGAAAACAAGGATAAGGAAATGCTCTTAAATTTTATTAATGTTGGTCAAAGAATATGTACATTACTTTAGAAAATTACTTTACATCAGTGCAACAGTGCACACATTTTTACATTATGTTATTGCACAAAAATAACTTATTTTTATAACTTAAGGTAACCATTACAATACATGAAACTGAAAGATTATGCATAAAATATTTTTATAACAGCATTTGTTTCACTTCAACAACTTTTATAAAGATTCAAACTTGGTTTATTAAATATGTATGCTAGTTGTTAGACATAAAATTTCATTAATGAAACATTAATTTAAAGCAAAAAGTGTACTTGAATGTTTTATTATAATTTTTTTTTGCCAATCTTGGTCACTAAGCTCAACTTTAATTCTTGGCAAATTTTATGTGTATAAATTAAAATTGTCAAAAACATTTTAAATTAAAAGCAACTTTATAAGTATAACATACAAACTACTTACAACTATACAACATCAAAACAATAAAAAGTTAATATGATTACTACTTGTTACATGCATATTTTTTAACTTTCAAGTGAAAATTATTCATATTAAATGTTGAAAAATATAATATATTAATAAATAATTTTAACACATATTTTTTCTGTTTGTATGATTATTTACCAGTTTGAAAACTGAGGTTTACATAACAAGTATCAATCAAATACTTTCCACACTTGTAGGCTTTGGTCCAGAATGTTTCAGGCTGATATTGCCCCTGAAATGCATCAGGCTTAACCAAAAGAAGCCTCAGACATGCCAGACGAAACATCCTGACCTACAAGTGCAGAAAGTAGTAATATTATTTTTCATTTTTTTTAAGTCTGGGCTTTGTAAAAAGTTCATTTATAGATGTATCACTTTCAGAATCAATAACTCGCACGTCATCAACTTCATTAAAAGTTACACATCTATCCAGTTTTTTAGTGGATGCGACAGCCAATAGATTGTCAAAAATTAAATCACTCAAATCACTGTCTTGTGATTTATCCTTCCTGTTTTTATCATTTTCTACTAACAAATCATCAAATGAATCATTACTTGTGCATTTTTCTGTTTGATCGTCTACAATAGAAGGTAGAATTGCTGCATCACTTGACTTTCTCTTTGCTGGTGTTTTACTTTCATCACTTTGGGCAATATTACTTTTTATATTGTCTTTGTTGCACAATGGAATTTTATCGCCAGCCTCACTTGGTTTTCCGAGTAAATCGTCAAAAGCTTTACCCACATCCTTCTCAACATTTGCATTTGAAAAAGTTACTTTGTTTTGAGTTTTCTTTTGCCTTTTTATAAGGGGATGTTGCACATCTTTTTTCTCTTCTTTTTTATCTTCTTCCTCTTGGAACCTTTTTAACAATTCAGAACTTAGTATCATATTTTTGGTTCGATTATTTGTTTTATATATACCAACTAAATGATTAGCAAGTTGAAACATATTCTCTCTCAGAGAAATGACGATAAACTGAGCATTCTTAGTGCTTTCCTGTAAAGGAAAATAAAACACATGTAATGAAAGTATTCAATTTCCAGGGACAATATTCAACACTCTTTTAAAAATAAAGTGCTTAATCTACCTCTTACAAAGAATTATTTTCGAGTAATCTTTAATTACACTTCTTTAACAGTTTTTACATGGTTCTTTATTTTTTTTAAAAAGTCCTTAAAAGAAAAACAAGTTGAAATTACCCCCTCCCCAACTGCCATTAAATTCTCTTTCACTCTTCCTATTTTCAAAATAATAAAATCTTGATTGAACAGTTTCTTCAATAATTGCACACTTAATTACATTGGGCATACACTTAAATACATTGGGCTTAAACACATCTTGGCTAATTACTGCCCTTTTTTGATTTAGTCCAATTTGTTCATTAAATTTTACAGGGTGGTGACAGAAACTGTCAAAAAAGTTCCCTGACTTTTCCCTGATTGGGTTCACCAAATTTCCCTGATTTACGTTACTAATGATAATGGTTTCCTTGCTGTGCCCTACTTGAAAACCATTGCATATTAAATAAAATGCAGTGTTTAAAATATTTTAAGCTATTAATTAAAAATATATTTTGAAACAAAGCTCCTTTTATTAGTGAAAATAATACATTAAATTATCTATATATATATATATATATATATATATATATATATATATATATATATATATATATATATATATATATATATATATATACTGGGAAATATTACAGGAAACCTAAAACAAATACTTTACTTCCAGTAACTAGTTAACATAAGAATTCTAAGAAATTATTACAAACATTCTTAAAGAAACATCTAATCATGATAAAACTATAAAGTTTATATAAAAATAATTTTGAACTAAGTTTTCAAGCTGTATAATTATTGCTGCAAGAATAACAAAAAAAAAATAAAAATAAAAATTTACTTATGTACACAAGGTCACTCAATTTCAAATGATTTCCTTATTTGTCGGGGGGGGGGGGGGGGGAAAGCAAAAAACAGCTTATTTCAAAATATATATGTATACATAACTTGGTTTTTAAATGAAAAAATTTTAAAGTCTGAAGAAAAAAAAACCTTCCTATAATCTGAGGCGACAGCGAATAATACGATGGCAAAAAACGAAGTTGATTTTCATTCACCATTCAATTTTAGCAATTAAATTAAAAATGCAAAAAAAGTAATCATTATTAAGCTTTTATCTGTATTAAGTTAAAAAATAAAGATTTTTTTTTTTTTTTGAAATCGTGATTACAGTATGCTAATTATTTCAAGACAATGAGTAAAGGCAAGGGAGCTAAGGCATTAATGACGGCTTCCTCTTTGCCTGTAGGGTTGTTTATTTTACGTAGCATGGAACTCGGGAAAGGTAAATTTGAGTTACGTAAAATAAACAACTTTACAGACACAGAAGTAATCATAGGAAGTTCATTCTGTGTTTAATAAGTAAAGATTCAAAACTTTGACGTTGAGAAAAAAAGATTCACAAATATGCGGCAGTGTATAATCGCACCTCATTAATTTTACTTTTTCTCAACAGATAATTGGCGGAAGATGCGTAGGAAATTAGGGTACTTAACTTTGCAAAGCAAAAAAAAAATTTTTTTTTTTTTGTTTTTCTTCATTTAATCAATTTTCCCTGAATTTTCGTTATTTTTTTCGAAATTCCCTGATTTTTCCTTGATTAATAAAGTTCCCTGAACTCCCTGATCTGTCGCCACCCTGTTTTACTACAGTTTATAACATTATTTGTTTTCTATTTATTCTCTGATCTTCTGGATCCTAGTACAAGATCCAGGAACATATAAAGCATGAAAATCTTCAAATTCTACTCTTACAGTATCCCATGAACCTGAATAAGAAACCCTAGTTATTGCGTAGTACGATTGGGAGAATATACGATGGTTTCTTTTAATTTTCATTTTGGAATGGGAACTGGGAATGTTCAAAAATGCTTCAAGAATCTTTTCATAACTTGCAATCTAGAGCACTGTTGGCTACCCAAAATAGCGCATAATTTGGAAATTCAATTAAAACCAAAAAAAAAAAAAAAAAATCTCTCTTTCATTAGCTGGTCAATGTTCCATGCAAAAACTTTGAACCTCCACCCCTCACTTCCCTTAGAAAACACAAGGTAGTCCGTTTTCCATGAGAAGACACTTCGCTCTACATTCTCAAACGCAGAGTTCAATTTCACATGGGGGTGATCGGTAAACACATTCCCAGTGCCTGTTAATGAGACAACTGGACAACCTTAACTTTAGAGTGCATTTTAATGTGCAAAAAAAATCTTAGTGTCCTTTACATCACTTACCCGTAGCTACTTTCGTTATTCTTACATTTTAAAACTGCTTCTTTTACAACAAAATGATTTTGATCTGAATATGCTTTCTGCCGAAAACAGCGAAATAGAATCATCGGATACCACGTGAAAAAGGCGGAGTCAAGTGCCTTCTTGTAGAAAACAGACAATATGTCCCTTTTTTTAACACATAGGATACCTTGCATACTTTTGAATTTAAAAAGCAGGAACTTTTTTATTCCTTAGAGTAAACTAGAATACTTGTAAATCCAGTTAGATGTTTTCCCCAATTTAATAGTTTTTACCAATGATGCTCAACCTTTTTCTACTTGAGTGCCACACCTCATATTAAAATGATTCTTGCAGGCCAGAGCACATATAAAATTTCAAAATAACATGAAAGATATGGAAAAGAAAAGAAATTTTAAAAACCAATCTTAATCATTACTTGATGTTTCTTTTATTAGATACATTAAATACATTTCTGAATATTTGATCCAAATTTGTAACATTGTCATTGTGCTTTTTGATTTCCAACATTAAACAAAATGACATGCCACATGGATCAGCTTTGCAGGCCGTAGGTTAAGCAAAGCACCACTGTTTTTTCCAATTTTCTGTTTCAGCACCAATTAAAATAAACTCAACAAGTTCATACTTTGGAATTCTTAATCTTTCTTTCAAAAAAAAAAATAATTCACTATCATTTTCTTCTGCCAAAATTTTAATTTGTTTTTCTGTTATTTTCTTCCTATAAGGGCGCTTTGGTACTTTATTTTTGGGAATTCTGAATATTGGTGTCTCCAACATTCTTAACATAATCACAAGTCATGCTTTGGTTAATTTTATGTGGCATTAAAAACGGATTTGACTTCCATATCATCTATAAATGGCGTTAGATTAATTTTTTGAATTTTAAAAGAGACAAATTGAAAGCGGTTTGAAATCACAATACCGAGCAACAATCAAGGGGGTATAAAAAATATCTGTGGTTGAGACATATTTGATATTATTCTGCCGTGTGCAGGTAAAAGGCAGTAACTGCAATTTTTCATTTTTCACTTTTTTGCATTTTTGTCATCTATTGTACGTTAGCTTTATTGTACAAGCTTGCTTATTTGGTTTCTGCTGCGAAAAAAACGTCTAATTCCGAGATTTTCCTATGGTTAATATTGAATCCGACACACATTTCTTCAAATATCTCGAAAACTCATTTCTGCAGATACTGCCATTTACCAGAACACGGCAGTATTGTGCTCTAAATGCACTAATAAAAAATGGTGTGTGTAATTAAGAAAAATAAAACAGCAAAAATATTGGTGGAATTAATTCTACCTTGGGCATGCAATAAAAACTTTGAAACCACATAACTTGGAGCTTGCAATTTAGGGTAGCATAAGTTGGAATATTACTGCACTTATTCGTAAATGCTGATAAAACTTCATATCTCACTCGGCCAACCTTATGCAAAAAATTGCAGATATATCTACTTGGTTTAGGTGCTCATACCTATTAGTACAGAAAACATCAAAGCAATTTCTTCCAGTTATGATTTAAACTCATATCACACAAGTTGGCAATGAAGTATTTTATGACACATTGTAAAACAAACAAAATTTATTTTCTCTTGACTAAAAGTATTCAACTACTGTTGGAACACATTTGACATGGAATTGGTAAGCAGCCAAATAAATTAATTCTATCTGAATGAAAGGGAAAATGAAAACTTTGTGTGCATTTTGTTCACTTCAATGTGACGCTACTTAATCTAAAGGCTAACACACATCTGTAAAAGCAAACTGGCATTTCTGAAAACTAACTGATCAGGGGGAATTTGATTTTTAGGTCTGTATTTTGCAGAAAAATTAAGAAATTGTGAGCTTTTCTCTTTCTGAAAAAAAAAAGAACTATTTTTTGAGACATTTTTCTTTTCCATATTTTTTGCGAGAAAAATCCTGTCACATCACATACAGCATTTTTGCTATCACAAATCTAATCTGAAGTCCTAATCTGAAGTCTTTTAGGCCCATCCCTTGGGCCTAAAAGACTTCACTGAAAATGACTAGGAATCTGGCGGGGTTTATTTTTCTATTGTTTTACTTTCAGATGATTCGATTGAGCTAAAAAGTCATGAAAGAACTGTTTTTACTAATGAAATTTTGAGAAAGGTCTAATGTCTAACACATGAAATGCTACTTTTACAACAAAGAATTTTGAGAAGGGGCTGCAAGGCGGACCCAATTTGCGTCTGAATTGATCCCTGTTAAAGTATCCGTTTCCACCTGTGAACCAGATGTTTACCTTTCCATCTATATATGGTGGTCAAATAACATTTTATGATTAGATATATCATATTAAAAAACATAATGATTGTAGACATTTCAAAACCAACACAATTTTTTAACTTGGAGGATTATTCTCCTCTTGTAAAGGTTTCCAAATGAAAAAACACCCTGATGAATACAGTAAAGGTTAAGACTTTTAAAAATAGTACACACCTTCATGAGTCCTCAAAATCAGAAATTAACCATTTTTATAAGCATTATAAGAATCTTGAATAAATTATAGCAACACTTACATTATAAAAAATAATTCATATGTACTTACTCTAATATGTGAACCAATAATAGATACATTTCGGAAATCTAAGGCTGCATCAATTTCATCCATCACAAAAAATGGTGTTGTTCTATAGAAATGTAAAGCAAAAACCAAAGCCAAGGAACTAAGAGTTTTTTCACCACCAGATAAATTCCGAATGTTTTTCCAAGATTTTCTCAACGGACGAACACTAGGAATACAAAATCAGTTACATCACCTTTTGATATTGAAGCATAAAAGTTGCAACATAACCTTATGTTAAATAAATCAGTATTGTTGAAAAATACTGGAAAAATTGGTTCGATTCTCAAATTCTTCAAAGAAATATAAACTAAGAATTAAATTTATACCTGAACTCTACTCCTTCAGAAAATGGGTCTAAGGAATCTACTAATTCCAATTCAGCATCTCCCCCTAGAGTAATCATTTGATAAAGTTCTTTCACTTTCAGCGAGATAATGCTGAAACCTTTTAAAAATTCCTCTAGCCTGTGTTTGCGCAATTGTTCATAAAACTGCTTGTATCTGTCACGTTCAGCATTAGTTTGTTCTAAGTCTTCCAGCTTCTGCCGATACAATTCCTCCTACAAGAAACGAAGTGAGAACATTTCAGTTTAAAAATTTTTGGAGTTTTATATGCAATGTGAAACAAATATGAATCAAAAGGATTTTGGGAATATAATGAGTCACTTTGAAATTTGACAATTGAGGATTGAACAAATATTTTAAATGCTCACACTAAAATCAATTGGTTTACATTGTCGTTTCTTATATTTTGATAAATACTGGTAAAGTGCCTCCTCAAGCACATATGTTTTTGTTAATCCCTTAAATGTCATGCATGTATACATTTGCCACCAAGCAGTAGATGCAGGGTTCGAAATTGATAGTGGTCAGTCATATTTTGCGCTAAAAATTATTTTGTTACCCTACCCTAACTTTAAGGGCCTAGAAAAAATTATAAGGTTGAATAAATAGCCAGTTAAACTAAGATTAATGCAATTTTTTGATGAGAAATTAGTTAAAATATTAATTACAAAAATGAATTGTTAATTATAATACTTTAATTAAAACCTATTTTAAATCAAACTAAGTACTGTCTGACCACCGATTATATGGAAAGGCTAATTTCTGGTTTACAGGTGGAAATAGACGTGTCTATTACCTTTCAGGGATGGTAATTTTTCTGATACAGATGTGCGTGTTTGCCTCTCAATTATTCTGACTCAGTTTAAAAATGAATATATATTCACTACAATAATTTTTAAATCAAAATTAATATTCAATCTATATTAACATTCAAAAATTAACTGGTTTGTTTTGTTTACAACATAATATTTAGCATACCATTTTGCTTTTAAATTTCCAAATAAAATGAAAACATGTTATTTTCTTTTTGTTGTTGCTATAGAAACTCATTTTGTGTCCACCCATTTTCACCTCAATGAAGACAATAAATAAGGCCCTAGTTCAATTACAACACGCCTGATTCAAAGTCCCATCGCTATTTTGCCTTCTCCCTTGCTAGATTCATTCAGATGGAATCGTCTTAACTTGACCGAGTACGAAATTACATTACAATAAGTGATCAAACAGTACTAGATTAAACATAATTATAACTGCTAATGAAAAAAAGTAATCTTTTTCGGAGGGATATGAAAATTTTCTGCCATCTGAGAAAATACTAAACATTAAAAGCAATGCAACAAAGGGTTGGTTAAACCTTTCTCTGTGCTATTGACAACAGTGGTGAGTATGTTTTTAAAATTTCGTCTCTTTTTTGCTTGATTCCAATCATCATATTTCAATTTTCCTGTTTTGTTGAAAGCCATGAGCACAGCTAGGAGGTCAACTTACCAGAAACCTAGGTTTTAAGCCAGATTGCCTGTCACAATATGTTACTTTATATACCTGTAAAGGCTTGTGACTACCTTCCTATTACAATGGCCCTATGAATATGACTCACTATTGCTGAATGTTTCACCAAGATACTCTTCATAGAGAGTTACAAAATAGCTCAAAGCACAACAAGAGAGATGCAAAGTAACTTTGATACATGTAACACAAATGTAACTCAGGGAGGGGAAAAAATACTGAAATATCATAACATTAAGGAATAGGCACAATATAATTCAGGTGGGGATGGCAGTATTCCCTTCTTTAAAAACTGTCCGGGAGGGAATACATTACATTTGGAAGGGAATCTCCAATTTAATTTGTGAAAATTCATTGTGAGAAAAAATAGAGTTGAGCTTGTATGAAATTTAAGCCCTAACAATGAACCAAAAAAAAGAATTAAATACAGCATAATTGGTTAACCTGGACTCAAGCTCTTTCACTTGATTCTTGTACAACATATGTACATGAATATTTCTGAAATTAGTTTTTTTAATTACAGAGTACACAAAGAACTTAAACAAAATCAGCAATTTTCCTATTTCAGATAAAAGTAGCACCACCCTTACTAATATTATAACTGCAAAAGTGAGTTTATTTGTATATTTGTTTGTAATGTTTTCACGCCTTAAATACTCAACTGATCATCCTGAAATTTTGTATATGTAAAGGGTACCTTTCGTTTAGAAAAAAAGTATTCCACGAGTTTTATATGTTTCATTCTAAATAAGCATACAGATCAAATTAGTTTTTCCCGCCAAGTTTTTTTTTTTTTTTTTTTAACAAATTTTCAGCCTGTGAGCTTAAGGAGGACAACCAACAAAATAAATTAACAATAAACAACATTAGGGGGGAGGATATTCAATTCAACTTATCCTGAACACCAAAATTTTCCAACAAATGCATGAATTCGATTCCATTAGCAAATCAAATGATGTTTCAACATCTAAAATTATTTTGAAGCCAAAAATACCTGCTTGCAAAAAACACTAATTTCTGTTGCTCTTTTAAAAATCCAACAAAATCAGAAAAGAAATGTCTTTAGAGTCAATAACAAAATTATCACAATAACTTACTTTTCTCTTATATTCTGCAATTGCAGTGAGATCTGGATTCATGTTTTTAATTTTTTCTTGGAGCTGACCCTTTTTGAAGTTCATTGGATTAATAGACACAGATTTTATTTCTTCATCTGAAAGCACTGGAAGTTCAGTGCTTTCATCTTCTATCTTATACAACTCAAGTTTTCTCAGCTGTAAAATAAAATTTGATATGTAATGAATTATTTGACAATATTATTATGACAAAAAAGATCTGAACTTTCTGTAGCTTTGACACTGCAAATTTTAAATGTAAATTTTACTTTTAAAAGTATCTCTGCAGGAAGTAAAATGCTCAGTCCATTCTTGCAGGTGAGACATTTTTACATTCATATTTGCTCTTTGACTTTTAATTTTCATATATTAGAACATAAAGAACCATTATATATTTTAATATAATGTGTCAACTTAGTAAAACAAATTTTTAATTTAAAAAAAATTAATTATTTGCGCATGCTGCAGGAGTGACATTGCACAAATTGAAGTTTTTTTAAATGCAAAATATTTTTTTAGAAAGTTGATACTTTATATTAAAACATAATATGTTCCCTTATAATAGAAATAAATAGAAGTCAAAAACCAATATTTTTCCTGAAATAAAGTGCATATGTATGCAAAATAAATAAATAAATCACAACTGTACAAATGAATTGAGCAAAAAACAAATAACTGGAGGAGAATAGTAAAGATCTGAATTTTATGTTGAAGTTACCTAATGCATAAAACTTAAAATAAGACATAAAATAAGCAGACTTAAGGCAATAATACATTAATATAACTCTAGACATTCAAAATAGTTGAAATATTTTTCAAGATGAAAAAGCATTGAAATCTCAAGCACTGCATGAAATTTTCAGCAAAGCACATGCAAAGTCAATGTTGAAAGTTTGTAGAAAAGAGGTTTTCACTAAATGAGCTACTTATTGTTAACACTCAGTTAAGGGAAAATCTTAAATAGGTCAGTTCCCCCACTAAATGTTATGCCAATTTTTCCAAAAAAAAAAAAAAAGACTTTCCCCCCCAAAAAAACGGGTTTTTGGAGTAACAATTAAAATTAGAGACAATCTGGGAAAATAGAGAACTTGGCTGCGTTGGCTATTAAACAAGCATATTTTTACCCAAATCCAAAAGTAGAGAAAAGGTTATGTTGTGCCATCATTTAAGCTGCTCCCTAAATGCCCATAATGGAGAGATGGGTCCATAATAAAAGCCAAAAGAAGTTTTCCTCCCAAAGCAGATAGTAAAATAGAAATGAAGAATAGTAATAATAAAAAAAGTAGATCTCTAAAGAACAAATAGGGTGAAAATAAATTGCTTTTTAGCCTGTTTTTTGCTTCAAAAAGTCTCTTAAGTTGCCTAAAGCCAAAAAAAGTAGCAAGAAGTCGCATTTAGGTAGCCTGTGGCAATTCTGCGTCTGAATGCTTGTCATTCTGTACAAGTGAACTAAAAATTTCAAAATCATTTGAGTTTCAATGTAAACAGAACAGTAGTTCATGGCTCAAAATAAAAAATGCCTTTTAGAGCCTCAAATCGTTCGAGATTACAAATGAGACCAATAAAAAAACTTTCGTTGAATAATTAAGGTGACTGGAATATGGAAGGCCATGCTTCTTTGAAGGCCAACTATAAAACAAGTCATATTTATTGTCATGAGATGAGAAATTCCTTCCACTCACACCTAGCTCCATCAAACTCAAGGACACAGACACGGCGGCGAGTTGCTAGCGTCACTATTTTGTTAGTGCAAGTCCTCAATTCGCAGACTTCGATCATCAACGTAAAAATTGTATTCTAGTTAAAATATGGATAGTGCTCCTATGAAAGCCGGTGGTTCCTTGTAAGACCAATCAAAATTTTGACCGTTGTCCTTGCTAGGGTACATGGAAAGTTGATTTTTTTTAAAAAAATGTTTATGATATTATTATTTATAAGAGCTATCCAACTTCCAACTTTTTAACTCAGACTGAATAAATATTTTTTTTTACATTATTTTATTACAGATATATCTATGAATTTCTTTTTTGGAAAGGTTATTTCTGTAAATATGGTTATGCCACTACATCGATAACAGATTAAATTTTATACGCATAATTTCAGATTTCAAGAATTTCATGATCAAAACCTAGAAAATGAGGAAGTGCATGGGATGAAAATAGTTCAAGACACGCCATGGAAACAGTACAAAGTAATGAATTTAATACAAATGCTGCTGCTTTAAAATTCAATGTTCCGAAACGCACCCTTAGAAACCATTTATTAAGCGATAACAGTACTTGTCATAGATAGTAATTGTTAGTTTGGCCTTCTTAAAAACATTTTGGCCTTACAAAGAACTTACCCATAAAAAGGCCATTATAGGTTTTTTTTTTTTTTTTTTTCCATAATTTCATTCTAAAATGCATTGGCAACTTATTTGCTATCGAAATAATACTCATTGCTGTAATTTTTAAAAAATGTACATTAATATATTCTTATTTATTACGATGGGGTTGAAGAAATATTCGTTTAGTTTTTTAAAGAAGATTATAATATGTTAAGCATTTAATGTTTCATTTAAATAAAAGAGCTGTTTATGTAGTTTTACTAAAAGTGGATATTTTGATTATTACAACTGTATTTTTAAGTTGAACGACTGATTTATATTACTGGCCTTGTATGGAGCCCTGTTCTTTGCAAGGCATTTGGAAGAGCTTAACAAAAGTCAAGTTTAATAAGTAGTGATTATATCTAGAATAAAAAAAGGTAACATATGATAAACAAAAAAAAAAAGTGTTAATAATTAGTTTGTTTCTTTCATTTATGCAGTAATTGAAATCATAAAAACTGTTTATTCGTTACAGGTCTTCCATGGTCCGTCCATGGTACTTACTACTTAATTAAAAAAACCCGGTGAAGTGTGGAAAATGATTGTGTAAAAACTAGTAGTTTGCTAAATTTTTTGCTAGTCATATGTTATTGCTTGAAATAATTTATAAGAAAAGAAATCAACCATATCTAATGAAGATATATATTTTTTATAATTCTTAAAACAAAAACACATTTATTGGGAGGGGGGAACCAATTATATTGAAAATACAAAAGATTTTTGTTTCAACTTGTATCTTAATAGCTTGATTTATTTAGAAAAATAAAGCAACTAACGATCACTAATGGCAACATTGCTTTACCTTATGGTTTGAAATGAACTTATTCAAGAACAACTTTACTATAACAAAAACTGTTTTCTGTTGAGCTTACAATTTTGTTCAGGTTATTGTTGTGCAATAAAATATTTAATAATACATTTTTTAAATTAATATAATAATTTAATTATTAATTTATGAGTTATACTGAATTTAGAGCTATTTTTTCAGTTATTCATCTTTATTTTAACAAAGCAAAACTAAATTGAGTTAAGTAATGATTAAAACAAACTTTTAACCAATTGAGTCTATTGGTATTTATAAACCAATTGAGTCTATTGGTATTTATACTGCATCTGAGAGATAAAGGTCACTAATTCACAAAAACAAATTTAGCCAGCAGATGAGTTACAGATTTTTTTTTTTTTTTTTTTTTTTTTTTTTGTTTGTTTTTTGTGATGATTTGTATTACTGGATTGTCATTATTGGGTTTATAAGATGAAAACTTGTTTGCAAAATCTTAGTGCTTAATACTTCGAAAATAGGGTACATAAAATTGAGTAAGATGATGTTGAACTGGATTTAAATTCAGGAAAAAATTGACATAGAGCCCTTTACCTCCCAGGTAGATACATAAACAAGCAATGTTTGTAGGTTTTCAGTACTTGAGTACCAACTAGATGGAGGGAAGAAAATTGAGTTTGGAAGGGGGGAGGGAGATTCCCCTACCCCTAAACCCTCCCTCACTGCACCCCTAGTTGCACAATTTTGAGCTTTGGTGTCCATTTATGCTTCATTTTTTGCAATGATTAAAATTACACACACACACACACTGACCCACTCTAAAATATATGTATTCAATCATCCTTGGATTATATTTAAAGTGATAAAGATCACATATAGAGAGCACAATACTTACATTAGCAGTTAATGTTTTGATACTGCCTTCAATTGCTTGCAACTCGATATCAATATGTTTTGCTTGGTTCTTAAAATCAATTAGTTCACTCTTAACCTTCTGAATTTTTGAAGAAATTTCTTGACCTTCTTTCAGAATTTCCTTTTTCTTTAATTCACATTCTTCTAATTTTGCCTAAGAAGCAAAGCAGATGCATATATAGCAGATGATCAGAAATATACTATTTGTACTGCAAGAATAAATACAATGTGGAACAGTAAAATAAGCTTATAAATATGTACAAAATATGGCAGGTATAATGAATGCACTACTTAACAAAATAACACATATGATACATATTACAGTAGGTGAAATGATGTTATCAGAGCCAGAATTTATATTTCGGGACAGGGAGTCTTAACAGAACAACTATATTATGATTGGTAATGTGTGTTAAAACTAATAGTTCTGGAAAGTTGACTCCCACAGGGAGGGTTCTGGGGGTGGGGGCCATAGTCACTGCCACCCCCCTCCCAAAACCTTGTGGGTTTAAGGATCATTTTTAAGGAAAAAAAAATTCAAACAAAACAATATCCAAAAATAACCCCTTGGAACAGAACCATTTAAAAAATTTTGCATCATCTTTACATTTTTTTTTTTTCGTGATGTCAACTATAAACACTCAGACGATAACTTTTTTTTTTTTTTTGAATCCTACGCTCGTCTGTTGCATTTCTGCCATTAGTTGACGAACATCCCAATAAGATGGAAGTATAAAAATGTGAATAAAGTTTAACATCCTTAGTGGGTCATTTCAAAAATTTAATATAATAGAGCAGTTTCTGAGATGATCACTGTCCATATCACCCTGGCAACACAGAGGACAACAGGACAAATTCTTCATTTCAATTCTATGTTGGAGTTTTTACAAATACATGATCACCAATGGCTGCTAACCTCAGAGAGCACAGAGTGTCCACAAAATTAAAGAGAACTGAAAATTATGTTTTAGACCTTTTATTCTAAATATTTCTGTCGGAAAGCCCCTATTCCCACATTTTTTTTTTAAAGTCACGGAAGATAATTTATAATTGCATTTTAAGATATAAATTTTGAAATATTTCAGGAGAGAGAGCAGCTTAGCTCCCTGTTATCCTATCACTTGGGCAAACACAACCTAAAATAACATTTTGAGGAGTTCAATTGCAAACAATTTCTGGAAGGAAGCCCCATGAATCTCACATTTTTACTTTCTTTTGTAAACTAAAGCATAAAGAAAAACTACTGGATTTTAGAAAACATTTGAATTTTGAGATTTACATGTTTTAAGGGTCACAACATGAACATATTTTGATTATTTTCAGATCAAAATCATGCCAGTAAATTGTTCATATCTGACAGTATTTGTGTTTGTAAGTGGATGACTTTTTTTTTCGCAAATAGGTAGTCAACATAAAAAGTAATAACAAAAAATCCCTGGGTCACCCCGTTGCAAATGCACCCCTCCCCCATAGTGAAGCTACCAAGTTTATTAGAGTAAATATAACTGAAAACAATTTTGAAAATTTTCAGAATTGAAGCATTTATATTTTTCACAATGTCTTAAATTCGGTTCGGGTGTCCCACTTTAAAATCAGTAAAAAAAAAGTCTCTTTCCAGTAGCCTTTTCAAAAAAAAAAAAAAAAACTACACAATAACAAGTAGAATATCAGGCACCTTAAAAACAAACTAAATTTTCCCACAGTGAATTTCCAATGGTGTTTCGGAAAATGAACAGAAGAACTGTAAACCTGACAACACTGAACTTAATTTGAAGAAGTAAAATATTCATACTATAATTAGTGTTTCCCCCAGTGTTTTTAAGGCAGGCTATGCCTGGCCCCTCTTCCAGTAGGACTATGAGCCAGATCCACAGCTGACTCTCTAATCCCCTTGCAATGCTGTCCATTCACCACAGATGCTTATCTTTAAAAATGACTACTTACCAGAAAAGGGGCAGGGCGCTGTGCCTTCCTGAAAAGCTCCGTGGAGAAACACTAATAATAAGTGTAAATATGTGAAATCATGGCTAAGAATCCTAGATGAAAAAGATGCAAAAAATTCCAGAAACAAGGCACACTGAAGCTCAGTAGTAATGATTTTCAAAAACTCTAGACTGAAAGAAAGCAGTAAAAACGAGCTGATGTGTGCATCACATGACTTCCTTTTAATGCTAATTTAATGATTATAGTGCCTTGGAGCAAGCAAACAAATACCTTAAATATTTTTACCTCAAGTTTGTTGCCAACTGAAGCAAAAAATGTTTTATGCAGATTAATTTTTCCAATATTGGAACATTAAATGGGATTCAATGGTTAACTCTCGAATCATCGCCAATAGTGGCCAAAATGAAACCACATTGAAAAAAAAAAGCCAAATTTGTCGCCAAGATGGAGAAAAAACTTGGCGACCAAAAGCTTGGCCATGTATCGCCAAGTGTTTGCCGAATTATAACACCATTTAATTTTGCATTGAAATTAACAATGATTTCCCCTCCAAAAAGTGTAAAAGACCCCCTTTGGAACATCCAAATGCAATCAAAAGAGGAGGTGCGCAACTAGACCCTAATGGGAGTCTAGGTACCAAATTTCAACTTTCTAGGACATACCTTTTTTGAGTTATGCGAGATACATATGCACATACATATGGACATCATGAGAAAACTCGTTGTTATTAACTCGGGGATCCTCAAAATGGATATTTTGGGTGTCTATACGTTCTTACCAGGAAACATCACGAGTTCAGTAATCATGAAAAAAGTTAAAAATGGTCGCATTCGAAAGAGTATCTTTAGAAAAAAATTTGACCCAAATATTGTGTGCCCTCGTCCTTTTGTTTTTCAGATATAAGGGGTCAAAGTCTGTCGAAATCTTACGAAAATTCGCCAAATTTAAAGACTTGGCAAGAAATGGAAAATACCACGTGATTTCATCGCCTGCATCTAGCAAGACTCTCATTCCCATTTCTGGTCATCTGCAAAGCGCGTAAATGATGTTCCGAATTAACCCTTTACTTGTGTGTGTAAAATTAAAAAGTAACTATGAAGCCTGTGAAATGGAAACTAGAGAGCTTTATCCAGAGGAGCTACAACTTTATAACGAAATTGAACGTAGGATTTAACTTTGTAATCATGATAATAATGCATTTCAGAATTTAAGTGCATTTCAAGTGTGTTTTAATTAACTAATTTAAGTTTGTACTCTCTTTATGAAATGTGTTGCAAGTAATTAATAATTATGTACGAGAATTAATATGAATAAATTTAAAAAAAAAACATTAAAGCTTATATATTGAAAATAAAATGGATAGTTTTTGATGTTGAAAGAAAATGATCATGGATTGTAGTATCCCAGCTTTTATTTATTTTTTCAAACGTTATTATCGTTCATGAAGTTTTATAGTCTGACCACTGTTAGCGAAAATGTTTAATTTTTAATTTAAAATCGAAAAAAATAATAATTAAAAAAAAAAGAAAACAGATAGTAAATGTCAAAAATTTGCACAACAAAACTAACGATGTCGGAAATTACTTCATAACAGATTCTTATCAAAAATTTTATAGTCGACGTTCATTACAACAACCCCTGTAGTTCGAAAAAGTCTGTCACTGCAACTGAAAGTCGCTATAACGTAAATGCACATCATATTGCATGTTATTTAGTCATTTTTAAAAATACCTAAGTCACTTTTACCAATTATGTTTCACGTTAAAAGGGAATTCAAATACGATCAAAATAAAAATTAATACAATTTTTTTTAAATTTTATTTGACTTGTTAGAGGGCTTACACATAACTTGAAAACGAAACACATAACGAAAAACACACTGGAAATAACCGACAGAAATCGTTTTTTTTTTTTTTAATTTGAGAACATGGTTTGAAATCTTTAAAAATGTCGCTTTCTTCGTATTTAGATACTGTTGAAGACTTCAGACTTACGACTTTTCAAAAAAAAAAAAGACTTTAAAGTGTGTTTACCGTTTCTCTATGGTTATCATTTTTTTTCAAAACATTTTCATCATCGAATAAACTCTTTAGTGGAAATATTTCACCCGCAGAAGCATAAAAGTTTTAAACATCATTTTTTTAACAGACAGTCTTAAGAATAACAAAAAAGTTTAAACTTTGAACGGTACATTCAAATGTATTCAGTTAATACGTTCTATTGGATGCTAAAATATCATTACATCTGTGGAATTTTAAACGAGATTTTGTGCTCGAACCCTATGACAGATCGGTCGCAGTAATAGGAGGTCGTTATTGTTGACTGCAGTTAGGAGCGCACTGAAGGGAGGTCAGTGTGACCTCCCAAAAATTTTCCTTATTTGACAAAGTTCGTCTGACATTTCGGCAAATTAGAGGACATAATTACAATTTTTTAACTCCCGAAAGTCACTTTTCATACATTATTATTTGCGCATACTCGTACTTTATCGCTCGGCAAAATTTGAATTTTCTTTCGGTAAATTGAGAATTTTTGCTTTCCCAAAAGTTTAAGCTCGGGGAACCTCTCACTGCAGTATATTTTAATTTGCCCCGCGCCATGGTAGTCACCCCGAGTAAAGAATTAATGCGATATTTCTCACGCGCTTTGGTGGTGACCAAATATGGAAGTGAAATGTCTTGTCAGATGCAGATGTTGAATTCGCGCCGTACTTTCCATTTCTGAACAAAACTCGCTAAATTTGGCGACTTTACTAAAAATTTCGGCAATTTTTAAGAAATCATATTTCGATAACGTGGTCACGAGGGCACGTAGTTTCAGTGCCATAAACATGTTTTCCAATGCTCTTTCGAATGCCACCAATTTGGAATTTTTTTGAATTTCCTTGATCGTGATGTTTCCTGGTTAGGCATATATCCATATGTGGTTGGGTTGAAAAAACTAAATATTTATTCGGGGGGAGAGCAAAATGGAAACTAAGGCTGATTTTTGGGTGAAAATTTTTTTGCGAATACAATACTTCCTTTACTTTGTAAAAGGAAGTAAAAATGAGAATGAGATAAGTAGGGAAAACAAGAAGTTCTGTCTAGAACTAGACGAGCCTACTTTCCCGTATACCCATACTACTTTCTAGTACCTGATCAATATTCTCAAAAATTGCTAAAATCGCAAATGTTTTCAAACATATTTTCAAAATACTTTAAGCTGATTTCTAGGAATAAAATATTCCTCACTCATCTAAAAAAAAATAGATGCGTAAAAAAAAAACGAACAAATAAAATAGCAGCAACTTTTAAACAAAGCAGCTAATACACTTTTTTCCATTAAAAAAATCTTCAACAGCTTTCAAAACGAAAAAACAATAATTAAAATTAATAAGCTCATTAAAATAAATGCATATCAAAAAAAAAAATCGTTTATTTTTCTCCTGTTGCCAAAAATAATTTTTTAAATGAATTAATGCACTAAAAAAATGAATTAAAAAAAATAAAATGTCAACTTAAAGAAACAATTTTTTTGTCAAAAAAAAAATCATCTGCGCATATTTTTATGTAGAAACATAAATGACTTCGAGTTTATTCGCCGAAAACTGAATACCTAAATTAAAACTTTAGCGTAAAAATAAAAACAAGTCAAATCAATAATAATTATTTCACAGTCAAAACCATAGCTGCGGAGTCGGAGTCAATATCATTTTGGGGTAAAGGAGTCGGAGTCAAATATCTAAGAATCGGAGTCAGTCATTTGTCCTCCGTGTATAAATTTTTGCCAAAGCTAAGAAGTCGGGGAGTCGGAGTCTGATTAATTGTCGAGCACAGGAGTCGGAGTCAAGTGCCCCTAAATTCTCGGAGTCGATATCTGGAGTTTGGCGTCAAGAGCTATTTCCAACAAAATTTGTTTGAAGTAAATCCGCTGTCAAGTACGGAATCTACATTGACTTTCAGTTTCCCCGTAGGCGCTAATGTTAAGAGATTTGAACTGCTCAAAATTGAACGAAAACTTGTTCAAATCAAAAAGATATTTTTGATACATGTTTTTCATCAAAAGCTTTTCCCTACAAAGTTTTTTTGGAGCCACTTCGCCTCTAAGTTCAAGATTTATTTTTGATTTGAATTTCCCCGTAGGCGCTAATGTTAAGTTTTTTTGAACTGTTCAAAATTGAATGAAAAATTGTTCAAATCAAAAAAAGAATTATGGGAATGAGATGTCCTCGCTGAGATCTTTCTAACAAAAAAAAAGTTGTTCGAATCGGACTATTCATTCAAAAGTTATTAGGGGGGGGGGACAGACAGACAGATCCACAGACATTTTCCCCCATCTCAATACTCTACTTTCCAATTTTTAATTTTTCAATATTTATCTAACTATTTTATTTATTTTTGACTTTTTTTTTGTTTTTCGGGATATTTTTAAGATGCATTAAGCCTTCTTTCATGCTTTTTTCTTCTTTCACTGACTTTTACTGGGAAAGTAGGCTAAAAAAGGAATGTACACTGCAAGTAAACATAAATTGAACTTTTAGCTTATAAATAGCATTTGCAGTTTATATTAATATTTACAGTACTCTTGAAATATTTTATGATGTTAAATATTTCTAGAAATCATTTCTTCATTTTACTTGTTTTTGCTGAAGAATATAATGTTCTTACTTCGGCTTCTTTCTTTTCATTACAAACTTCCCGAGCTTTTTGTTCTAATTCTTCAAATTCTTTTTTCAAATTTTCTCTATAGTTTTTACACTCCTCTATTTCAGCTTCCAATGAAGAAACTTTATCTTCAGCTTTTTTTAAATCCCTATAAAATTCATTACTTTTTATGAGCATCAAAATTAAAACAGCTACATTTGTATAACATAAATTTTTTTTTTCATTTAGCTTTTGTATGAGGCTGCTCTGGTTGGTTGAGCTATGACCTTGACAATGTTTACCTCTTTTTAGGGAGTTAAGTGAAAAGCAGAGTGTTACTGGCGTAGATTTGAGTTTGAATAATTTTGCAAAACTGCTGCGAAAATGTCCCAATTTAAATCATGACTTACCCGAAAAATAGGTAAACATTGTCAACGCCGTAGCTCAACTTATCAGTGTTACACTATAATATCAATATTTGAAAACTCAAATTGAAAAATGCATTACCTGCCAAAAAAAAAAAAAAAAAATTTCATCAAAAGGAAGTAAATGCTAAACATTTTACTGTGGTTGACAATTATCGTGCCTATCCCCTTTAAAAGTAGTTAAGATAACGTTGTTAGGGTCCGCCAGTGGAGTAGGAGTTAGAGCCTGTGTGGTGGAGAGCACAGCAAGTGCCATTGAAGGTTACTTATCTTGGTTATTTCAAGTCCATAATGCAAAACAATGGAAAATGCAGTAAGTGGCACAATCCGCCTGCAATCTTATTTTTGATGCCCTGTAAAAAAATTTATTTGGCACTAACTGCATTTTCTTTTTTTAGTCTTCATTTATTTATATTTCACGCTAATAAATGAAACAAACAGGTTTTATTCTTTCCTATGTGACTATGGTATTAAAAACTTTAAAATGAAAAGTTCACCTTGTCATACAATTCCACTATAATTAGAGCAATTATCCTTAAAGTAATAAATGTTGTCAAATAGGAAGTTTTTAAAGAAACTTCAGAAATGGTACAAGGTAAAATACATCATCATACCTTGGGTCAAAACTTCCTCTTTTTTTTTTCTTAAGTAAAATTCTAATATTTACAAAAACAAAACAATAATCCTGAATAATAATAATAATAACAGTAGATGCACTTTTTATAAGTTTAGAACATGGAACAAACAAACTCATCTAAATTGAAAAAATACTACTGAATCAAAAAGAAAACCTTGATAGGATCAAAATGCTTCAGAGAATTAAAGCTTCATCAACTGTAAAGAAAATTTCTAATACATTAAGATCTCAAAGATTGTGATTGTAGCTGCGTCTATGTACAACTATTGTTGAGAATCACCCTTTCACAATACCTTTCTTCTACTTTCCTGGTACCCCTTGTGAATATCCTGCTGTTTTTCAGTATATTCTCCCGCTTGATTAGATAGTTGGATGCATACACAAAACATCAATCAAGAATTTAATTTAAAATACAAAACGTTAAATAGCAATTTAGAAACTGCAGTTTCATTTCATTTTTCTTCATCAGCCTTTTATTGAGTAATTCCAGCACGTTATTAAATAATTACAAAGACTCACAATACTTTTTTACCTGGCAACTCAACTTTCTTCTTTTTAATTGAGTAAATTACATTTAATACCAGAAGCCGCTTTAAACTTTTTACATCAGCATTATTACAATGAAACTACATTTTAAACTTCTGCCAAAGTAAGACATTTTTGGTTCTTAAATGTTGGCTTATTTCAATCATGCACAAAACTAGTGCGAAACTGACAGAAGTATGACTTTCAGTTATTTGTTTTCTAAAATGAATTGAGCAGATAAAATGAGTAAGTATTTGCAAAAAAATAATCTAATAAAGACTAAAATATACTAAACAAAAAGAGAAAAAAGGAAAGAAATGAAAGGACAAAAATGGATTAGACTATTTTTTTTTTAAATCTAACTGATTTAAACAATAAGAACCCTGCTCTCTTTTGTAGAAAAGTGCCTTTTATATAGAACTAAACATAATCACTTGCCACCTGGTGACTAAAAATAGCTCAACCAGCCTTAGATAAGTATTATTTCATAGATCTTTTTAAAAACAAGTCATTTCTATTGTGTCATACTTAGTTTGAAGTAAAAACAATCCGAAGTTCTCATACAGTATTCCATATTGCCAGCAGAAACAAATATTCGTATCATTCTCCTTAGAACAAGCAAATGCAAACTCTGGGGATGTACAAAAGCTTTGAAAGTACTTTAAGGGTGAAGAAAACAGTGGGAAAAAAAATGAAAACAAATGAAATTGCAGTTGGGTCTCTTTCCTTTCACAAGTTCTCTTTTAGTATAGTGCCTTTCTGTCTTCATCAAAAAAAAAAAAAAAAAAAAGAAAACAAAAAGACCAGGATAAAGAAACTACTGATGATAATTTGAAAAAAAAAAAGGTAGCTACTAAACAAAAAGGTTAACAGCCATTGGTGACTAACTAAAAATTTCAACTTTCAGGAATGTAATTCAAGTTGAAAAAGGAATTACCTTGCAAAACTCAAAAAGTAATGCAATAACTTTTAGTACTCAGAGAACTCATAAAAACATAACTAATTCTGAATTTACAATCATTTCTCCTTTTATTCAAACCTTTGTAATTTTTTGTCCGGGTTTTCGTGCATTGAGAGTAGAAAATTTCGAATGGATATAGTTTTTAACACTTCAACTGAATTAAAAAAAAAAAAAAAAAAAAATTCTTACCTTTCTGTTCTTTTAATGAGAGTAACATTTTTTGTTATACCTTGAGATACTTCATTTATTTCTTTGGTTAATTTATCCACTTTTTTTTGAGCCAAGCCATACTTCCCTTTTGTAATTGACAATATTTTTTCTTGTATCCTTAAAAAGAAAATTACCGAAGTAAAAAAAAAATAAATAAATAACTCAGAACAAGAATTACTTATTTATTTATTTTTTTGAAATGAAAATTACAGATGAAAATGAATTTGTAAGAATCAAGGATTTGCAGCTTGGCTTTATTTTGATATCTTAACATTTACTGAAGATATAGTTTGTTGAATATGAACATGAATCTAAATTATCTCTTAAGATTCAAGAAATTAGTTCTCGAGTGAATACCATCCCACTGTGTAATTTAGGGCAAACAGGTGGCAAAACAAGCCACTTATGTCACCCAAACCTTGTGCAGTTCAGTTAAATATAGATCAGCTGCATACGTGCCAACTTTTGATATGAGCATTAGAGAAATTGTTGCAGGAAAATCACTACCTCATTGAAGAAACCAATACTTGTGATGGTAAAACTGAAGGGTTTTGAAATGCAGAGACTGATCAGTAAAATAAAGGTGACTTAGAATGAATAAATTTAGGGACAAAAGTTTTAGTTTAAAACATAAGGAATTTCTTCAATTAAATCTGAATAGGCACCAAAGTTCAGTATTCCGAAACCCTGTAGGAACTAAGTTTTGGAAATTGAGATTACTATTACAACTTTGTTTAAGAGAGGCATAGGTTTCTTTCTCTCTGAATAAAAGATTTTTACAGCAGATAAAAATTTAAGAAGCACAGAGTAAAATTGGTAATGTCTTACCTCATCTTTTGGGAAATAAAAGTTTTAAAGAAAAAGAAATAAAAAATAAACATACTTCAAAAAATGTTTTTTCAAATTATTCTTTCTTTAAATATTGAAACAATTTTTGACTGCTTTACTTACATAACACATACGGGTAAAATAATTAACAGTTAATGGACTCTCTCTATTTCGAACACTCATGGGACCGAACATACGTGTTCGGTCCCATGAGAATATCCAGGAAAATAATTTTTATTCTTCATCTCCTCCTTAATACCCTTCAATCACTGAGATAAAACAATGAACTTATTCCAAGCTTTTCAATTTGGTTAGTAGGAGTTTCCAAGTACGAGTTCAGTATATAAAGAGGTAATAATTGAATGGGGCTAAAAAAAGCGTTCATAGTACTGGGGCGTTCAGAACAGAAAGAGGTCAGCCTATGTTAAGTCGATGGAGTTCCGCCAGGACCAAAGTGTGTTCAGAATATCGAGGTGTTGACATTAGGGAGTGTTCAGATAGAGAGAGTCCACTGTACAACTTAAAATGTAGAAGTAAGCAATTCTAGAAAAAAATTTATACCCTTTTACTTTATCTTCAACAAGTGCAGCTTCATTACTGGCCTTGGAATAATCTGCAAGAAAGCACCTCAATCATTAATCAATATTATTAAAAAAATAATGCAATCTTTTAAGAATAATCAAGCAATAATTATACTTTAAACAAAACCATGGTTGACAATCAAATTTGGAAAAATGAAAAAAGAATCTTTAAAAAACATCTATTTCAATAACATTCAATCCAACGGTTACCCTTGCAAAAACTATTTCAAATATCAGTTTTGGATAGTTTCAGCATGTTTTTCTAGTTTCTGACTTAAAATATCTGATACATTTTAATTCTGACATGTTTTAATAATTGATTTAAATCAATGACTTTTGACCCATCCAATTTAAATTCTGATTAAAATTGTTTATTTTTTAGCACTGAAATCATACAAGTTAGGTTAAGTAATAAATACAGTGGCATACTTAGAAATTAATTTTGGTGTGTGCCATAACTTTTTTCCAGTGTGTTTAATGATAACTGTATTTTAACAATTAACATTAGCAAGACACAAGCTATTATGCAGCTTGAGGATTTTGTGTTTTCCAGGGAGGAGGTTCTATTTCATTTGAAAAAAAATTAAAGCAACTAAAGCTCCGGGATCAGATAATATTTATCCAAAAAATTTAGTTGAATGTGCAGAGGAATTAGTGGATGTTATTTTAAATATTTTCAATGCTTCTCATAACTCAGGGACAGTGCCAGAGGACTGGAAACCTCGTTAACATAACGCAGCTCTTCAAGAGAGGGTTTAAAGGTAATGCTGGGAATTATAGACCTATAAGTCTGACTTCAGTGGTTCGAAACTTTGATCAAAAATAAGATTATGAATTTCTTAGAGACTAATAGTCTGTTGACTAGTTTGCAGTATGGGTTCAAGAAAGGTAAACCATGTGCTACTTATTTATTGCATTTCTACGACAAGGTTACCTCGGCTTTAGATAACAAAAAGTGTGTGGATATTGTTTATATTGATTTTCAAAAGGCTTTTAATAAGGTACTGTATGTTGCTTTTCTCAGCAAACTAGTTGATATAAGAACAGGAGGAAAAACTTTATTTTGTGTTAGAAATTGCCTGACTGGAAGGAAACAAATAGTTGTGAAGGGAAATCATTCTAAATGGAGTGATGTTTTTGCGGGGTTCCTCAGGGTTCAGTTTTGGGGCCTCTCTTGTTTATTATTTTTATGAATGACATCAATGAGAATATTTCTGGAAGCATGAATTGTTTTGCTGATGATGTAAAAGTCATGGGGATTGTAGAAAATGAGGAACAGGTAAAACAGTTTCAACAGGATTCAGATTATATTACTAAGTGGGCGGATAAGTGAAGTATGGCAGTTAATGTAGGGAAGTATCAAGTGCTATACTTATGTCATGGAAATAAGCATACGAGTTATCGTACGCTTAATTTTTGCACGGAAAGCAGGACGAGGGGTCACTGTTTTAAGCTATTCAAATCTTATGCTAACCTGGAAATAAGGAAAAACTACTACATTAGTAGAGTTGTGGGCATTTGGAGCAGCTTATCAGAAGAGGTGGTAATGAGCAAGGGGGTGGATAGCTTTAAGAGGGCTATTGATCTTCATTGAGGACTAATAAATTGACTAGGACCAGCTTAGCTCGGCCAAGAGCCTGTTGCTGGTCGTCACATTTGTATTTGTATATGTCCCTTTATACCCACTCCTCGGGTAAACCACCATATATATACATACACATATATATATATATATATATATATGATTGTTGGCTTAGTTGAAAAATCAGCTTGCAAAAACTAAAAGAATCACAGTGCAGGGTGGATAAAAAGTAGCGGGTACAGTTAATGCTTGAATAAAAATATAACAAATTGAGATGCATACGTGTTCCTTCTTTTTTCCTTTGGAATGATAACATCAAACAATTTTATTACAGCTATTTTTACACATTAAACAAAACTTCACATATGCCAGTATCAGGAATGAAAATCTTTCGCGAATCCGCGATTTTCCGCCCTTTGTATTTTTTCTTTTATTTCCGCAGTTTTTAGATTGTGAAAGCGATTTAAAAACCAAATTTCAAAGACGGCTTACATCGGTCACGTCGTCGGCGAGACAACGTGAAGCGATGTTGGAATATCAGAACTGTAGGCCACGATATCCTCACAATGCCGAATAAACGATATAGGAAGATATCGGCAAATCAATAAGGCAGAGATATCGTTTCTACTGCATCGTCACAATGTCGTTTACGATATCGCAATATCACACCCTGTGCCGGATCAGACACCGTAGTATATCGTGATTCTGTGACGTAGCGATAGAGTATCGGTAGTTTTACGATATCGTTGTACGACATGCTAGGGATCTTTGCAAGAATGTTAGTAACTCTGCCAAATCTAGGTTGGTAAAAAAATCCAAATAACTTTTTTTTTTCATTTAAACCAGGTTTACAGGGATGAGATTTTTCCGGCTTTTTCTGTTGACTTTTGAAGTCTTTCCTCTTTTTTTGCCTCTCTCATGCCTCATAGCTCTCTTATTTTTCTCAAAAATCGGAAAGGATTCGATTTTTCTTAATTTTCGGTCCCCGTTTCCTTATTATTTCTATTTTCCCCTTCGAATCTTTATCCTCCGCGATACAGTGAAACCTGTGCATAACAATACTGTCTATAACAATAACCTGTCTATTACGATATTTTTATTGTTCCCAGCAAATTGTCGAACTGTCTATAATGATAAGCTGTCTATAACAATGTTTTTTTAAGATCCCAACAGTATCGTTGTATGCAGGTTTCACTGTATCTGCCAAAATCGTATGTTTTGGAATCGTGCCAACGGCGTCAAACACGTGCTGCGCCGAAAGTTGCATGCCTTGTTTGAGATTTCAATCTTTTTGCATTCTGCAAATATTTCAATCATTTTTAATGTTGAATTTTTTTTACTATATGCTACCTTACATTTGCTTATTTTATTCAACATTTCAATAATATTTTTATTTCTTTAATTTACTTAAGAAAAAATGAAAAAGTCAATCAAAAAATGGCTAGGACTTAAAATCGCTGTCTCGAATTTTATTGAAACTTGGCATGGTTACTTTTTTTTTTATGTATTTAAGAAAGTGTAAAAAATATTCATGGTTAATCTCAAATGGTTTAGGCTTTACAGCCTGTTAAAATGTTTGGAATTTCATGATTAAATAGAGCAGCTACAAGTTGTTCTTTTGGTCTCGAAATCGTATTAGGAAGTTTTTAAAACCAAATTTTGGGTCCCAATGCAAGGAAAAAGATAATCAATCATTTATATATGCATTTATGCATATACATATTTATTTTCAATTCTTACTATGAAAAGTATGTTCTACCATATTGAGAAATTTTAGATTTTCACTCTGTTGTAAATTTTTACTTTACGAACAGACCTAATTTTAAAATTAATGTTCTCACTCGTTCAACACTATAAAATCAAATATTTTTCTGTAAAATAAGAAAATTTGACACTATTGCATGATGCAGCCAAATCGATTAGTATTTAAAAGGTAGTATAGTATCAATATGATATAATTTTGTGTAATATTAAGAAAAATATATGTCCTCATTTTAAGCCTCGTAAATTTTCCTCTTTTTTGCTTTTGGGTTGTTTTCATCCCTGCAGTATATGCAACAACAGCATTTCTCGAAAAAATTTACTGATTAACTTTGTTTCCAAATGGCTACGCAACAAGAAAAAGCAATGTGAATTTTATGGCCCTGTGAAAGCAAATCGGCTGTAACTGAGTGCACATAACTTTAGTTCTGGACATCAATAATCTAAAACAATGAAGCATTCAAGTCATTAGAAGAATATCTGCTGAAATGCTGCAAAACACTTGGTATGAAATTGAATTTCAGCTTAATATTTTGCGTGCCACTGGAACTTCATAATCTTTAAAGTTTTATTGGAGAAACGGAAGAGCCTTGATGGGAGGCTACTGTGATCTCCTAAAAAAATGTCCTTATTTGGGAAATTTTGCAGTGATGATTACATGTAACTGCCTGAATGCTCCGCTTCATTAGACGTATTTATGCAAATCCATCTCATATTTTATCATTCAGAAAATTCAGGAATTCCCCCCTAAAAAAAATTCTCATATATATAAAAGCCAATGATCAAGTAACGCGTGTTTCAACAATGAAACTCGCGCCACGGCATGATAATTTGATAATATCTTCTGGTAATGTTTAACATGCAGGGAAAGGCTTTATTGTGACAAGGCTGAACTTGATCCAGTAACTTAACTCTTTTTACTAGTAAGACTGTGTCATTTCAGGGGAATGAAGAAACGAAAAAATATGGTCAACAATGAACGCTACCTACTGGAGTTTAGGGTTCATTCACTGGAGTTAGGGTTATAATTTCAACTATCAAAGTATCACCAAACAGACAATGGCTTTGTTCAAATTAATGTAGAAGCAATTTTTACCCGTCATACCTTGACGGGTGATTTTCTAGTTTATTTATATTGCTGAATTCCCCCAGGGCATCCACGTGTATAAAACTGTTTTATGTTGTCTTTCCAATAGAAAAATAAACATATCTGTACCTCAATTTGTATTTTTTAAATCAAGCATGAAATGCACTCAATACTTATGGCCTACCCTGGGTTACTTTATCCTTGTATAAATAATAACAACGGAGATTTTGAATGTTAACATTACTTCCTCTCTCTCTCTCGCACTTTTTTTTTCTTATGGAAACTTTATGTGTATTTAGTTTATATTCAAAGTTTTTTTAAACAAACTACAATTTAGGCTGGACACGGCTTGAAATTGTAAATGCATTTGATTATAAGATGTATTTATTGGTTGTTGGAAATTTGAGCAATTATTTAACTTTTCTTTCAGCAATTCATTACTTACTTGGTACAAGAAGAAAGTTTATATCATGAAAATGATAGTAGGACTTACTATTATTACACTTCTCAATTTTCTTTTCTAGTTCTGCAATTTGCTTTTTATCAGGAGCAGAAGCAATAACCTTTTTCTTCTGTTCTTCAATTTGCTTCAAAAGCATTTTATACTGTTCACTGTAACTCTAAAAAAGGACAGCAGTATATATTATTCTGTTAAGTCATATTTTTACAAAAGAGGGAACGTAGAATAAACAATTGGAAAGGCTAATACATCTGGTAAATTATCCAGGGTTCATACTCAACTTGGATAAAAAAAATTTCAATGACTTTTCCAAGACTTTTTCATGATTTCATAAAAATTTTCATGACCTTGTTACATGAAGAATGTAGTACTATTTAATGTCAAACTTGCCAATTTTCGGAAATGGGTTTTAGAAAAACTTTTACGTGAATGTCACTACCTCATTGGAGCACTTACTTGTGACTGAAAAAATATCAGTAGACACTGCAGAAACTAACAAATTATTCTTATTTGTCTTTATCATATACATTCAAGTAGAGAAAAAAACATAATGAATGCAATACGCTGATGCTTAAATGTCTAATAAATATTTAATAAATACGGCAGAATAGAAATGAATGGGACAAAAATTGAATGAGTCATTACTAAGTTTCCAATAATAAATTCACTTCATAAAATCACTGCCTTTTGGTGTCAATAGTGCATCTAATCACCCACGTAACTTGACAGTATATTTGTTCATTAAAGTAAAGCCACGTGTTTCAGTTAATTCATTTTTTGAAACCAGATACATTTCAGCTGGCCACAAAGATCAGTTTTGCGAGCTGTATGTTGGGCACTTCTGTTTCAGAGCATTAGAATCCCCTATTTCTATGTTCTATTGCCTGACTAAAGACTTCCCAAGGGTCCCTAATCTGGGCAAGTCACTACTGTGATAGGAACAGGGGCCCTCGAGTGTAATGTGACGCCTGACTCAAGTCTTCATTTTCTAAAGCCTTCAAAATATTGAAATAAACTCTGATAAATTAGAAATGAATTTTTTACAAGGAGTTGAAACGAACTCGAATGCAATTGAATTACACTTTTTGAGAGGGCATGGCAAAATCAAGAACGTACATGTCCACTACAACAGAATATAAAATATAAGAAGTGCTGAAAATAATGGTGAATTTAAAATTAGTGATGCCCCAGGAGTAAAATCACATTAGAAAAAAAGGCGAGCGGCTGTTACAGAAGCAGATGAAATTGGATTCCAAAACTCGGATTTTTTTTTTTTTTTTTGAGATCGTTCAATTTATATGCCCCAATACTACTAAATCACTCAATATTTCCAGCACTCTTTTAGTTATTGTTACTTTCTTACTGCCCAAGACATTTTTCCATGACTTTAAATAAATTTCAACGACTTTTCATGAAAATATTTTTCCCATGACTTTTCCAGGTCTGAAATTTGTTTATTTTTTTTCCATGACTTTCCAGGATTTCCATGATCTGTATGAACCCTGATTATCATTGCAAACTGGAAAACAACCTAAAAATTTATCTTGTAGTTTTAATTTAAAACAAAGGATTAGAAAAGTAGTACTACAAAGTGAAGTAATTAGACACAAAATGTGTTTATGGCAATGGTTTCCAATTTCTCAATCTCTGGGGTATGCCTCTGCAGAAGAGGAGCGGTGGGGGGGGGGGGCATGCAATTATTGTAAGGGGACACACAGCTGTTACTAAAATTTTAGAACAAAACATAAAAATTTCATTTTATTTCTGAAAATGCAGTGTCCGTTTGTTTGCTGCCGCAGAACTTGAGAAGTAGTCAATGGATTCACTTGAAATTTTCACACAAGGTCTTTGTGTAGAAAAGTGACTATATTTTTTTTTATCCCCAATATTTTAAGCATTTCACAAGGGTAAATTAAAAACATTTATGTCTGACTAATGATTTATATTTTTTTCTCATTGATAAGCAAGAACTGAAATAAATATTTAACCCGTTGCCAAAGGACAATAAGGATTTCCACCCTTTCACTCATGAACTATCTAAAAATGCTACTCCCGATCTGATTTCTTCAAGGATCAAACGAAAACAAGTAAAAGAAATTTATGCATTTTAACCTGTTTTTAGGGAGAACTGAAAATAATATTATTGTATTTTCTTGCGTATTATCTGCAGCGGCATATAATTAGCAGGTCTTAAAATCGGCCAATGAAAAAAAAAATCTTTGTATTTTACGCGGTGGCATATAATACAAAGTAAGAAAAAATGTTTCGACTAAAAAACTTTTAGCAATTAAATTAAAAATGTGAAGAAGTAATAACTTTTAAAGTATAATCAAAATTAATCTAAAAAATAATGATTTCTTCTTGAAATCGTGATTATATTACCCTAATTACTTAAAGACAAAGAGTCAAGACAAAGGAGCAAAAGGTCTCATCTTGTGCAAATAGCTTCGTACTTAACTGTATGTTGTTTATTTTACATACCTGAATTATATAAGAGGAACATTCAAGCTATGTAAAATAAACAACATATAGGGAGTGATACCATCTATATTGGTGAATATTGAGGTTCAATGCATTGGTGTTGAGAAAAAAAACTGAGATAACGAGAGACTGATAGTGGATTATATGCAGGAAAATAAGGTAAACATTTTGCCTAAGGAGAATAAGTAATTTAGCCCTTTTAATAATACCTTTTAAAATATGTCAAATACTTATAATTTTAACAGTAAAATACAATTAGAAAAACAATACGGTTTTCACAGTTGTCGACCAAACAGCAGCTCTTTTCATGTTTTATTTTTTTGCTTTGTTTCCAAAACTTTCTTATTTTCTTGTTTGTATGTGATGTCGGGAGATTCTACAGCACCATACAGTAAAGAAATCATTTCCTTATTCTAGGTATAGTATGTCTTGACATTCAGTACAAAATTAAATCATGCTAGACTAAACTCAATTTAATAACTGAGTTACTGACCAGAATGCTGTTTGTTCTCATTTGGAGACCGAATTTGAAAACAACTTTTCTGACTGTACTTACGGCCATTCTGCAGAAACGGCAGAATCTTTTCTGAAATGGGAATTTTTATTAATGTCTTTTTTCCTGTGACGGACAATTTTTTGCTTTGTTTCTTGGGAGTAATAGATAGAGGTCCGCAGGCCGTAGGATGGGCACCACTGCTATACATGATATTTCAGTCGTAAACCAGCTACCTTTATGCATCCTTCCATGAAGAAATAAATTTAAGGCTATTAAAAAGGGTAATAGCCAGGAAGACAACAATAGAAGCACTTGGGATGAGGGAACAACTTTTGAGATAAATCGAAAATTTGCTCTCTGCAGCCTCGAAAAATTGTTTACTGCCCATTTAGAATTGGAGCAACAAATATGAGTGAATAATATCGTGAATTGCTGGTCTAATTGGAAAAAGACAACCGTAACATTTACTATGTACTCAGCAACTCAGCTAGTTGAGACAGATTCAACTAAATGCTGTAAGTTGTCAAGAGATTTCCTTGTTCTACTGTAAATTATTACTACAAGTACTTTTATCTCAAAATCGCATACGGGAAAGCAAGTCTTTACTCTGATAAACTGAATCTGGAACAGGACAAAAATTTGACTTAGAAGGGAGAGCTCTTAAATCTCTCATCACTTCCCTTATATTTTGAAACTGCAGTGTCGAAAAATTTCATAGGAAAAAGTCAGAATCCTCCCCTTACATCAGCAAAAACATAGCGTGGAAATTCGTTTTCTTCAGACCTTCAATTTTGAAAAATTTTCTAAGGAGAGTACACGCACTTAATTTAAGACTGAGTACTTAACGTACAAACACTCGCAACGTTTCCCTATGCAGCCAAATATTGCATTTTTTAATCTTCAGTGACAAAAAAAGCTCTGGGATATCCTTACACTTCTGCGTCCTCAAGACAGCCTAAATAAGGCTTACAATCTCATAAAAAAGCACCCATGAACCCTCTTAATCCTAAAAGATTTGAAATTGACTTAAATTCAAGAACGATTTTATGACTCAAGATTCGAGAAGTCTGAACCTCGTACCCCATTTTTATCCTATATCTTTTCGGAACACAGCCTAAAGTCGCATTTTCATAACGTCTAACTCGAAAAACTTCGGAGAAGAATCTCATGACTCGACTTTTGGTAATGTTAAGGCTTTCTCTTTAAGTTACCAACGATAGTCTGGAATTGAGTCTAAATTTTTCACTTTTTTCTTTTTAATATTTTTGCGTGTGGACAATATAGATGTTCCAATTGGTGCAATGGACACAAATGGAAGATCAGATCTCAGCTTTATTGTAAATCATTTGGGAAAGATAATAGAGTTTATATTGGATACTGATGTTATTTGTAAGTCTTACCAAAAATGAGTGAGTCTGGACTTACCTGGTTCATGCATCAAGGCTCTCAATTGTGTTTTTCAGACTTAAATATCAAAAAGTTTTCAGACTAAGTCGTCACACCTTCGCCATCCCTTTTCAGTCATTAAAGATAGCTTAAAATTTCACCTATCGAAATTTTCGTGGGAGAGCTCCGTAACCCTTTTATTTGCACTACAGTCTAAAATTTGATTTCAATTTCAGAAAAAAAATTCCGCAGACCAAAAAAAAGGCAGTGCACCGTCAGATTTCAGTTTTTAAAAATAAATGCAAAAAACATTCAGAGAAAATGATTAAAATGAGGGAGTGACGTTTCAAGGATAGGCTTGAAAAAACTTTTGCTTATGTGAAGTTTTGTTGAAACTTTTAAGGGGCAAGGAGGGTTGTTTAAGTTTAGGGTCAATGGTTAGCTTAAAACGGAGGGTCACTGTGCCCTCCTAAAAATCTTGGGAGGAAACTCTAGGGAAGCCTGTCAGCTTTCTTTTAATGTTTCTAAATGTATTATAAGATTGCATTTTTAAAATTTCGATGTCGAAAACTTCCGAAGGTGAGCCACCAGATCCCCTTCAATTTTGAAAAAAAAAAAAAACAGAAAGAAAATAAAATCGTTGCGGGACCCCTTCTTTTCTCTCTCCTCTAACTTTACCGAAAACTGTAAAATTGCGGTTCATGACATCAATTTTGAAAATATCGCTTGCAAGAGAACTAGAACCCCTCCCCCCCCCCACCTCCTTAAGCTGATACAGATCAACCAATTTTTAAAAAAATTCCTGGGGAATTTACCCGATTCCTCCCTTTTATCGTGTCCTTTCTACATATGTTGTCAGTATAGAAGCTTAAAGATGTGCCTGTAGGAATTGTAACCATTAGTATCCTTCTTTCAAGGCACATCAAAAATGTGTCAATGTTAGCTTTATTTTCAGTTTTCTTTTTTCAGAACTTTAAATCTTGATTTAGAAACTTAAAGGAAAATAAGAACTAGCGATAATTTAATGTTTTTGCTCGACCTCAAAAAAAATCGAAACCCGGCACTGCTTCATTGAATTTTTTTAATTAACAAAGGTGAGCCAAAATATCCTTTTGCCGACTGGGCCAAAGTCTTCCAGTCCGCCCCTGGATAAGAGGATTCAAGGAACAGCTGTCGTTATTTAAACAGGGTATTTTAATACTATACAGAATATGCTTGGATCTTAAGTTAAAAGGGGAGGAGATTTTTATTTACTCAAGCGACTTTCTTTAAATTCTTAGCACGGGCATCTTCGTGTGGGTGCAGCTAGTTTTTTTTTATAGAACACAATAATCTGCAAAGTGTCATTGTAATGGCATTTGGCATTGAGCGCCTACATTAAGAACAGCACTATATTTTCAATGACACAACAGTGTGAGAATATTTGCTCTTTAAAAAACTAGTCAACCCATCTCATTAATATTGTATTTATATTATACTTATAATGTATTTTAAAAATCTATTTTTCTATAATTTTGTACAATTTGTCAAATGTCATAAAACTATCAATACTTATATTACAATACAATAGTTAAATATGTTTTGGTAAAGTAAAAATTACTTTATGTAAAACATGGTATAATTTTTTAACTCACAAAATGAATTGTAACATAGCATTTATGAAAGCAGATTATTATGAAAAGTGAAGGTGCGGAACATATTTTGTATGAAAAAAGAGGGGTGCAAGTATATGGAAAGTTTGGACCACTGGTTTATGGAATAAACTAAATTCTTTTAATGGTTTTAGAAAGAATACTGAAAGATTATGATCATATTGCACACATCAATTTCAATGTCAGACTCTAAAAACATTCGTAGGTAATAATTTAATCCTCTCTAATTAAAATTAGTTACATCCTAGAGTTTATGTGTAAACCAGTTATTCTTTCAATCCTCTTGCACTATTTTCCAAATCTTCAGGCTTAAGAAAATTAAATGTTTAATTGCACAATTCAGATTGAAAAAACTGTCATAAAAAGATAATCCCCACCCGATCCTATAGGCGACTTAATGTTTTACAGAACCAAACCTGCTATACAAATTTAATACTCAGCACATTCCAGCCTTTGAGTAAAATTAGTTCTCAGTTTTGTCATCATAATAATTTTCACCTGTCTCTAAAATATTTGACTTTTTCAACTAGTTCAAGCTTTTTGTATTCCACATATTGCCACATAACTTTTTTGTACCAAACTTTTTACAGTATAACCCCGATATAACGATTGTCAAGGGACTCGAAAAGTTATCATTAAATCAAGGATATTGTTGAATCGAGAAGCCAAACCCATACCATTGAAATGCATCGTTGAATTGGGGAAATTGTTAAATCCGGTATTGTTAAATCAAAGTTATACCAGATTTATTACCTAAATGGAAATTAAAACTGAAATTTCAAACAAAATATTTTTAAGCTATCAATGCCTTAACACTTATTTTTCAAATAATGTTGTTATAGATACTTTCTAAGAACTAACATATTTCTGGCTACAAAATCATTTAATATTGAAAGATTATTTTTCTCCTATCTTAGATAGGAGAAACAATAACAAACGAAAAATAATGACACCAAATTGATACAGATTTCAGCTCAATTTAACATACCTGACTGCTCATTTTAGCTTTTTTCATCGACTGCTGTAAAACTAATATCTCGCTCTCTGATTTTCTAATTATTTCTTTTAATTCCTCTTTATTTTTCTTCGACTCAGAAATATTTTTCAAAAGAACTTCTACTTCAGCATTTAATCTTTCTATTTCTTTCTCAGAAACATCTGCATTGGCAACCGATTTTCCCATTCTTCCCTTAAGAGCTTTGCCACCTCCACCAGTCATGGTACCTAATTTCCAAGGAGAAAAAAGATTTTTTAAGTAACAGTTTGTTAATTAATCAAAACAAGGGTGTAACATAGAAGTTTACTTCACTTAAATTTAGCTAACATTTAATCAAAAAAATTGTACGCACAATTTCAAAAAACTATTATTATAAATGCAAGCTAAGAAAATCAGATAAAATTCAAAACAAGATAAAACTAATTTGAATATATTTTTAAAAATATATCTCACAAAACATTTATTCAAAAAATAGAGCAAGAAAAAAAAGGAAGAAAAGAATAATTTCATAATTTTGAATATAGAACAGTTCATTTCAGTGAAAGTAGAACTTAAAATCATACCTGATGAATCAATCAGAGCACCCTTCAAAGTCACTACTCTGTACCTCGTAGAACCTTGAAGACCAACTCTAGTAGCTTGTTCAATATCATCTGCTACTAAAGTATTTCCCAATGCAAAATAAAATGCAGACAGTAAATTTGTATCGTTTACGTTAATCAAATCAAATAAACGAGGAACATTTTCAGGGCTGTAAAATTTAAAAAAAAAATCATTGAATAGGTAAAATGAGAAAAACCTATACTATCCTATGTAGGTAAATGGCACTATCTGCAAAATTTTCTTTTTTTTTTTCTTTCTTTTTCTTTTTTTTTCTTTTTTTTTTTTGCATTTTTGTCATCAATTTTACTTTAGTTTTACTGTACGAGCATGCTTATTTGGTTTTCGTTGAAAATGAAGCATGAAAAGAACTTTAAATCTCAATATTTTACTGGTGCATATAGGCAATCAAAATCACATTTCTCCAAATATCTCTAAAACTCATCTTTGTAGATACTGCCATTTATCTGCTTATGGCAGCATGGCTGCAAGCTAGTTAGTTTAAAATTTTTGATGTGCTTGAAATTGAACAACTGTAGCACTAAAAAAATTCAATTTTCAATTTATTTTATTTTTTCAAATATAGGTTTGAAATGGCTCACAGAAAGTTTGAGAGTTATTAGTTCATTACTCACTTAAATGCAAAATAAATAAAATAGTGCAATTAATTAGTCCCCAATGAAGATCAATGGCCCTTTTAAAGCTATCTACCCCCTTGTTCATTACAGCCTCTTCTGGAGAGCTGTTCCAAGTACCTACAACCCTACTAAACTAGTAATTCTTCCTAATTTCCAGGTGAGCCTGAGGTCTGAATAGCTAAAAACAATGACCCCTTTTCCTGCTTTTCGTGCAAAACTTTAACCCATTAACATCTTTCATTTTGATAAATTTAAACAACTGCACCATGTCATTTCCGACTCTCCTTTGCTCCAGGCTATATATATTAAGTCTGGTATCATAATCCAAATCTAAAAGTCCCCTTACAAGCCTAGTAACCTTTCTTTAAACTCTTCCCAATAGCAAAACTTGAACAAATGCACCATATTTATTGGTATATAAAATCAACTGTTTTCAACCTTTAAAATATAGTAACGATTTAAGAGCTTATTTATACATCAATCAATTTCATGAAAAGTGATAGCTTAAGGCACATTTAGGCACATAAAGCAACATGATGCTTGGCAAATATGTTGCCTGATACTAGGAAGGAGTGGAGCTCAAAGGATATTTAAAAGGAGATTCACTGAACAAAATTGTGAATCCAGCTGGCTACCACCCACAGAAGTTACAACTTGAAACTAAAGATGTTGCTAATAAATTTAATTTTCATATTTAAAATAAAAACATGATTGTCTAATCATTAACTTTTTAAGCAAAAAAATTGCATATTAGTTCTTTTAGATAAAAAATTTGGAAACTTACGTAGAAATTTTTTGTTTAGTGTAGGGCTCCCATTTCTTCATCTATAAATATAGAAACATTTCATTGTATATTCCATAAAAATTTGTGACATGATCAACGTAAATAAGCAAAAAATTCAAAATAGTGGGCAGAGAAACACAAATGCAGCAATCTAATTTTAAAAAAGAGTGCAACAGTATTTGACCAGTATATTGAATTAATATTCCATAGATTTAGATATGGTATAGAATACATAAAAACAGAAATGAGTGCAGCATTTTCCTACCTATTATCTGCGGATTATCTGTCAAAAAAATGAAATTAATGAGCTGTGGATTATACCCTGCCAACACTGATTCTCTGTGCTTTTTTTCCTCAACAAAAGCAAATTGAAACTCAATTTACAGCAGGATTCACCAATAGAGATCGTTTCCGTAGCCTGTAAGACTGTTTATTTTAAATAGCTTGAATTTTCCTCTAACACGATTCAGGTTGTGTAAAATAAACAACCATGCATCCATAGTAGAAGCAGTCTCTATTTGCACTAGAGTTGACTGTTTGCCCCAAGGGAAACTCAGAAAATTTCCTATTTTGACCATTGAAAAGCAAAGCTTCCCCCAGGATTAAAAAAGGGCAGGGTGCTGTTTTTTGTTTAAAGAGCAGTTTTTTGAGTAAAGGGCACTTTTTTTTTAATTAAAAGGCATGTCAATGCCTCAAAGCAGTGTTGGGTATCAACTAAAAAAATCAACTAAATTTGTAATTGATTGATTAGTTGACTAAAGTAATCTGACTCCCATTTAGTTCAGATTAATATTTTAAAAATTTAATTCAATTGCAGACGAAGATTAACGTTAGTTTAAACTAACTCGTTAGTTGCTCAAAAAAACTAATTTAGTTCAGATTGATTTAGTTCAGATTAAATTAATCAAATTGAATTTAGTCAGATTAAAAGTAATTAAATTGATTTGATTACATTTTTAATTCAGATTAAATTTGTAAAATATGAATGTCACATGAACAGAGGCACATTTGTATTTCTACGTGTATGTACATATTTATGCAAGCATACACGAGTTAATATGTGTATATACGACTATGTGCGTGACAATACGTATATAAACGTGTTATCCCGCGTATATTCGTGTACGGAGGTATATTTGAATTTTTAAGTGAAAATACATATTTATGTGTGCATATACGAGTAAATACGTGTATATACGAGTATGTATGTGTATACAAGAGAATATGCATATGGATACGTGTTACCCCGAGTATACTCGTGTACAGAGGTAAATTTGCTTTTAATTGTGTATACACATACTTATGCATGCACACAAGCGAAAATACATTTATATACGTGTATACATGAGAATATGCGTATAAATATGTGTTACCCCGAGTATACTCGTGTAAAGAGGTACATTTGTATTTCGACGTGTATATACATATTCAAGCATGCATATACGAGAAAGTACGTGTGTATACAAGTATGTTCGTGTACACACGAGAATATGTGTATAGATATGTGTTACCCCGAGTATACTCGTGTAAAAAGCTACATTTGTATTTGTACGTGTATATAGATATTTATGCGTGCATAAACGAGAAGGTACGTGTAAATAAAAGAATGTTCATGTACACACGAGAATATATGTAAACATACGTGTTACCCCGAATATACTCATGCACAGAGGTGAATTTCTATTTAAACATGTATGTACACATTGATGCATGCATATACGAGAAAATACGTGTATATACGAGTAAGTACGTGTACACACGACAATAGGTATATAGATACTTGTTTAACCCGAGTATACTCGTGTACGATGGCACATTTGTATTTCTACGTGTATATGCATATTTATGCGTTTATAAACGAGTAAATACGTGTATATACGACTATGTACGTGTACACATGAGAATAGGCGTATAGATACGTGTTACCCCCGAGTATACTCGTGTAAAGAGGTATATTTGTATTTCGACGTATATATACATATTCAAGCATACATATACGAGAAAGTACATGATCATACAAGTATGTTCGTGTACACACGAGAATATTCATATAGATATGTGTTACCCCCGAGTTTACTCGTGTAAAAAGCTACATTTGTATTTGTACGTGTATATAGATATTTATGCGTGCATAAACGAGAAGGTACGTGTATATACAAGTATGTTCATGTACACACGAGAATATATGTAAACATACGTGTTACCCCAAGTATATTCGTGTATAGAGGTAAATTTCTATTTAAACGTGTATATACAAATTGATGCATGCATATTCGAGAAAATACGTGTATATACGAGTAAGTACGTGTACACACGACAATAGGTATATAGATACTTGTTTAACCCGAGTATACGTGTGCGATGGCACATTTGTATTTCTATGTGTATATGCATATTTATGCGTTTATAAACGAGTAAATACGTGTATATACGAGTATGTACGTGTATATAACAACACCCTAATTTTGTATAAGAATTTGACTCCATTATTTTATAAAAATCGACAAAACTTTATTTACATCACATATACTTCAAGAAGTCGTCATTTTTATTTTCTCAAGACCAAATTCGTGGAACACGATCTCGTGCGTCTTTTTCACTTTTATTAATTACGTGTTGCCATTCGGCAGTTTGTGTTAAATAGAAATAAAATAATTAAATTTAAGAATTAAAAGACATTAAAAATATGGATGAAAATATAATACTAGAGAATTATCATTACGTGGTAATAATTTTGACTGAGAAGGGCACTTCAGTACCCCCTTCCCAGTAATGATGATAATAAATGCGTTGCCGAAAGTCACGCATTAACCACGAATGACATGTCCATAATTCTTTGGAAGTGAACTGTTCGTCCATATTTTGTCCTATATGAAGTTTCTTCATCTTTTTTACGCATTTCTTCTTCTGGTTGGTTAACATTGTCCTTGTCAGCAGACAGAAATGCTGGTTTTAGCCTGTCTACAGACACAGTGACATTTTTGCCTTTTATCAATACTTTGAACACTTTCGCGCCGCGCTTGATGACTGCATAAGGTCCGTTGTATGGCGGCTGAAGACTTTTCCGCACCCCATCATTTCTGATAAAAACATGGGTGCAAGTTTTTAAGTCTTGTGATACGAAAGGCTTAATATTAGAATGTGATTTTGTCGGTAAAGGAGCAAAATCGTGAAATATATCTCTTAGCTTCTGTATCATAGTTTCAGGGCTTTTAATAACCGAATGTTCATCGAAAAAATCTCCTGGAAGTCGAAGTGAAGTTCCATAAACAAGTTCGGCTGGTGAAACATTCAGATCCGTTTTAATTGCTGCACGGAATCCTAGGAGTATGGTGGGAAGAACTTCGGTCCATTTTTCATTTCGTCGAGCTTTTAAAGCACATTTTAATGGTCGATGCCAGTTCTCAATAAGACCATTTGATTGAGGATGGTATGGTGAAGTTCTTATCTTTTCGGCACCAATGAATCGAGTTAATTGTCGAAATAGCTCAGACTCAAATTGACGACCTTGATCTGATGTAATTTTTTCTGGACAACCAAATCTTGAAATCCATTCAGACATCAACGTCTTAGCGACAGTTGGTGCTGTCATATCACAAATAGGATATGCTTTTGGCCATCGCGTTGCCCTATCAATTACCGTTAAGCAGTAATTCTTTCCTTCAGATTCTGGTAGTGGTCCTATTAGATCAATGTGTATATGGGCAAACCTAGATGTGTTAATATCAAATTTTCCTTCTTCAGTTTTAGTGTGCCTGAAAACCTTTGATCTTTGGCAGTTTAAACACTCTTTAACCCATACTTTGATATTCGTAGCCATTGAAGGCCAAACAAATCTCTGCTTAATAAGCTTAGTCGAACCTTTTATACCTGGGTGTGTTAAATTATGTAGGTTTAAAAAAACTTGTTTACGAAAACTTTTTATTAGAAAAGGTCGTGCTTTTCCTGTAGAAATATCACAAAATATTTCAGTTTTTGAATCAGGCATAGTAAGTAATTTTAATACTAAATTAGATTCCTTATTTTCTAAAGCAGATTTAAGTTCTAAGTCAGATTTTTGTTCAACACCTAACTTAGCATAATCTAGCGAAGTAGGAAATTTAATTGTACTTATTCGAGAAAGGGCATCGGCTGCTTCATTTGAGCTACCTTGCAAATATTCAATGTCAGTTGTAAACTCAGAGATAAAGGATAACCATCTACTTTGCCTATTTGTGTAGGTATCTCGTTTCTTTTGAAAAGCAAATTTTATTGGTTTGTGATCAGTGTATATTATACATTCTTTCGCTTCGATGAAATGTCGAAAATATTTTACTGATTCATAAATGGCTAATAATTCCCTATCAAAAACAGAGTATTTTAACTGAGCAGTATTAAGTTTTTTTGAAAAAAATGCTATTGGTTTCAACCCTTCTTCAGTCTGCAGACTTAAGGTTGAACCAATGGAGAAATCACTAGCATCAGTGTGTAATGCTAACTGCCCATCCTGCGAGGGAAAGACCAATGCAGCGCCAATCAAACTTTGTTTAGCTTTCTCAAATGCGTCATTCAAAATTGGAGACCATTCAATAGGAGTGCTATCATTCTTTTTACATCCTCTTATTTGATCTGTCAAAGGGGTAAGCAGTCTTGCTGCATGTTTAACAAATCTTCTAAAATAATTTATTAATCCAATGAATCGTCGAAGCTCTGATATTGTTTTTGGCTTAGGATAATTTTGAATGGTTTCAACTTTTGATTTTAAAGGTTTAATTCCTTCAAAAGAAATATCATGTCCTAAAAATGATACTTCAGTTTGAGCAAAAACACTTTTGGAAGTATTCACATTTAAACCATATTTGGCAAGCCTACCTAATACAATTTTCATGTGTTCTAAGTGTTCCGTTTCATTTTCGGAAAAAATTAGTATGTCGTCTAAATAAGCAACAGCGAAGTCTACATTTGAAAGTGCCTCGTTAATAAATCTTTGGAACGTATTTGCTGCACATTTTAAACCGAAATTTAAATATAAGAACTCAAAACTACCAAACGGTGTGGTAACTGCAGTTTTTTGAATATCATCTTTGAAAACTGGAATGTGAAAATATGCCCTAACAATATCGAGTTTAGAGAAAATTTTCTTGCCGTGTAAAATGTTCGTTACATCGTGTATGTGTGGCACAGGGTAACGGTCAGGCACAGTGACCGAATTTAACCTTCGATAATCACCACAAATACGGTAAGATCCATCCGCTTTTGGTACCACGTGAATAGGAGAAGCCCAAGGAGATTTTGAAGGACGGCATATTCCTTGATCCATAAGGTATTGAAATTCTTTTTTAACTTCGATTAATACCTTTGGATGTAAACGTCGGGGCTTAGAAAATAAAGGCGGTCCTTTTGTTTCTATATAATGGACAGTATCGTGACTGACTGGTTTTTTGAAATTTGGGATAGGATTCAATAACTCGGGAAAATCTTTAAATAATTCTTTGTGCACCATATTATCCGAGATTAATTTAATTCCACTATATTGAGTTTTAGTTAACTCTCCCTTCGTTGTCAAACCAGTGACTGAATCAATTAATCTCGACTTCTTTAAATCTACTAGTAGTGAAAAATTTTGTAAAAAATCTGCTCCTAGAATTGGGCAAGAAACATTTGCTACAACAAATGGCCACTGATATATTCTATGCAATCCCATGTTGATATTTAACACCTTGTGGTCGTACACAGCTATTTTTGAATCATTTGCAGCATACACGTAAGTGATGGGAGTTTTTGCTTTGAATGAAAAATGGGCAGGAATGCAAGAAATATCACTGCCACTATCAACCAAAAAATTTAATCCCGTACTTTTATCCATTATGTGTAATCTACACTGTTTATGTGCTGCTATGTCAGGGTAAATATCGTTATTAGACATAGCAGCTATGGCAAGTTTTTTTGAACTGCATCATAACTGCATGGTTGGCGACATTTAAATGCTGTATCGCCGAATTTTTCATGATAAAAACAAAACTCAGATGTATTTTGATTATCTGAGGGTGTTGGAACTCGTCTACTCCTAGATTGGGACCTATATCTATGATTACTACGACCTCTTGAAAATGAACGTTTTGATACCATTTTAGTTAATTCAGAAACTCGCATGGTTAAATGATCAATTTGATTTTGCAAATCTGATATTTGCGTCGTTTGTTCACTATGTTTTAGTGTTTCTGAAATTTTGCAAACTGATGGCTCCATTTTTATTTCATGAATTTTATCAGCTAAAATGGACAGTTCAGTCAACTCTGAAGTTGATGCTGATAAAATGGCTTGAATATGTGTTCGCAAACGCTCTAACCAAATGGTTTTTAAAAATTCGTCAGTAATTGAATTTCGTGAAAGTTCTTTCATTTGCCGAAGTAAAACAGATGGTTTTTTATCACCTAATGTAAGTTCACACAAAAGTTTCCGTATTTGGCTTGATTGGGAATCGGAAAACTCTTTAACTAATCTATCTTTTAAAGCTTGATATTTATTTCCCTCTGGAGGAGCTATAATTAAATCCGAAACAGCGCTAAGTGTATCTGCGTCAATGGCGGATAACTAGTAGTTATACTTCGTCTCATCATTTGTTATACGTGAAACATTGAAACTAGCCTCCACTTGAATAAACCAAACTGTTATATTACTTTTCCATAGTGGAGGTAATCTGGTTGCAACTCTCAAAACTGAGTCACTTTGTACAGTATTATTGGTAAATTCAACATTATCTAAACTTTCTATCGACATTTTAAAATTTAACTGAGAATTTACAAGTAAAATAAACAAATGCAATTAAATTAAAACAAAAAAAAAAATTAGTCAAAGATAAAATTTATCTTTACACGAAAATAAAATTTAGGCCAGAGCATTTCCCTTCAAGTGAATGACTTTAAGTGAAGAGCATACCATAGAATAAAGCATTGTCCGTCTTCTTTTTCTTTTCCTATTTTTCTTGTCCAAAACGTGGGTCACCACTGAGAGTGTTGTGAAGGTTTATGACAACACCCTAATTTTGTATAAGAATTTGACTCCATTATTTTATAAAAATCGACAAAACTTTATTTACATCTCATATACTTCAAGAAGTCGTCATTTTTATTTTCTCAAGACCAAATTCGTGGAACACGATCTCGTGCGTCTTTTTCACTTTTATTAATTACGTGTTGCCATTCGGCAGTTTGTGTTAAATAGAAATAAAATAATTAAATTTAAGAATTAAAAGACATTAAAAATATGGATGAAAATATAATACTAGAGAATTATCATTACGTGGTAATAATTTTGACTGAGAAGGGCACTTCACCCCGAGTATACTCGTGTAAAGAGGTACATTTGTATTTCGACGTTTATATACATATTCAAGCATGCATATACGAGAAAGTACATGATCATACAAGTATGTTCGTGTACACACGAGAATATTCATATAGATATGTGTTACCCCCGAGTTTACTCGTGTAAAAAGCTACATTTGTATTTGTACGTGTATATAGATATTTATGCGTGCATAAACGAGAAGGTACGTGTATATACAAGTATGTTCATGTACACACGAGAATATATGTAAACATACGTGTTACCCCAAGTATATTCGTGTATAGAGGTAAATTTCTATTTAAACGTGTATATACAAATTGATGCATGCATATTCGAGAAAATACATGTATATACGAGTAAGTACGTGTACACACGACAATAGGTATATAGATACTTGTTTAACCCGAGTATACGTGTGCGATGGCACATTTGTATTTCTATGTGTATATGCATATTTATGCGTTTATAAACGAGTAAATACGTGTATATACGAGTATGTATGTGTACACATGAGAATATACGTATAGATACGTGTTACCCTGAGTATAGTCGTGTAAAGAGGTACATTTGTATTTCGACGTGTGTATACATATTCAAGCATGCATATACGAGAAAGTACGTGTACATACAAATATGTTCGTGTACACACGAGAATATGCGTATTGATATGTGTTACCCCGAGTATACTCGTGTAAAAAGCTAAATTTGTATTTGAACGTGTATATAGATATTTATGCATGCATAAACGAGAAGGTTTGTGTATATACAAGTATGTTCCTTTACACACGAGAATATATGTAAACATACGTGTTACCCCCGAGTATACTCGTGCACAGAGATAAATTTCTATTTAAACGTGTATATACACATTGATGCATGCATATACGAGTAAATACGTGTATATACGAGTAAGTACGTGTACACACGACAATAGGTATATAGATACTTGTTTAACCCTAGTATACTCGTGTACGATGGCACATTTATATTTCTACGTGTATATGCATATTTATGCGTTTATAACATATTCAAGCATAACACGAGTAAATACGTGTATATACTAGTATGTACGTGTACACATGAGAATATGCGTATAGATACGTGTTACCCCCAGTATACTCGTGTAAAGAGGTACATTTGTATTTCGACGTGTATATACATATTTAAGCATGCATATACGAGAAAGTACGTGTACATACAAGTATGTCCGTGTACACACGAGAATATGCGTATAGATATGTGTTACCCCGAGTATACTCGTGTAAAAAGCTACATTTGTATTTGTACGTGTATATAGATATTTATGCGTGCATAAACGAGAAGGTACGTGTATACAAAAGAATGTTCATGTACACACGAGAATATATGTAAACATACGTGTTACCCCGAATATACTCGTGCACAGAGGTAAATTTCTATTTAAACGTGTATGTGCACATTGATGCATGCATATACGAGAAAATACGTGTATATACGAGTAAGTATGTGTACACACGACAATAGGTATATCGATACTTGTTTAACCCGAGTATACTCGTGTACGATGGCACATTTGTATTTCTGCGTGCGTATGCATATTTATGCGTTTATAAACGAGTAATTGCATGTATATACGAGTATGTACATGTACACATGAGAATATGCGTATAGATACGTGTTACCCCGAGTATACTCATGTAAAGAGGTACATATGTACCTCTTTACACGAGTATACTCGGGGGTAACACGTATCTATACGTATATTGTCATGTGTAGACGTACATATGCGTGCACACAAGCGAAAATACGTGTAAGTATGTATATACACAATTAAAAGCAAATTTACCTCTGTACACGAGTATACTCGGGGTAACTCGTATCTATACGCATACTATCGTGTGTACTCATACATAATCGTATATATGTATTTACTCGTTTATAAATGCTTAAATATGCATACACACGTAGAAATACAAATGTGCCTTCGTACACGAGTATACTCGGGTTAAACACTTATTTGTCGTGTGTACACGTACTTACTCGTATATACACATATTTTCTCTTATATGCATGCATCTATATGAATATACACGTTTAAATAGAAATTTACCTCTGCACACGAGTATACTCGGGGTAACACGTATGTTTACATATATTCTCGTGTGTACATGAACATACTTGTATATACACGTACCTTCTCCTATATGCACGCACAAATACGTATATACACGTACAAATACAAATATACCTCTTTACACGAGTATACTCGGGGTAACAAATATCTATACGCATATTCTCGTGTGTACACGAACATATTTGTATATACACGTACTTTCTCGTATATGCACGCTTGAATATGTATATGCACGTCGAAATACAAATGTTCCTCCTTACACAAGTAGACTCGGGGTAAAACTTATCTATATGCATATTCTCATGTGTACACGTATATGCACGTATTTTTGCTTGTGTGCACGCATAAGTATGTGTTTTCACAATTAAAAGCAAATTTACCTCTGTACACGAGTATACTCGGGATAACACATATCCATATGCATATTCTCTTGTGTACGCGTACATACTCGTATATACACATATTTACTCGTGTATGCACACATAAATATGTATATTCACCTAAAAATTCAAATATACCTCCGTACACGAACATACGCGGGATAACACGTTTATATACATATATTTACGCACATAGTCGTATATACACGTATTAACTCGTGTATGCTTGCGTAAATATATACATACATGTAGAAATACAAATGTGTCTCTGTTCATGTGACATTTATATTTTACGAATTTAATCTGAATTAAAAATGTAATCAAATCAATTTGATTACTTTTAATCTGATTACTTTTAATCTGACTAAATTCAATTTGATTAATTTAATCTGAACTAAATCAATCAGAACTAAATTAGGTTTTTTAGTCAACTAACGAGTTAGTTTAAACTAACGTTAATCTTCGTCTGCAATTGAATTAAATTTTTAAAATATTAGTCTGAACTAAATGGGAGTCAGATTACTTTAGTCGATTGAGGATTTAGTTGATTAATGCCCAACACTGCCTCAAAGCATTAGTGGGATACATTTTACTGTTATTCCTGGGATTAGATGTCGTACTCACACAACAAAAACTTCGAAATATTCATGAATTACTTCCTAGGACAATTAAATAGTTTATAATCATTTTTTAAAAAAATATGATAACTAATTCTTTCAGCTGTTACCTCTAGTAACAGCTGAAAGAGTAAAAAATCTGACAGTAGTAACAGCTGAAAGTGTAAAAAGTAACTGAAAAATCTTTTAAATTCAAAAGTAATAATTGCTCTTGGCAGAGGTGCCTACCCCCCCCCCCCCTCCAATGTTCAATGGCGCAAATCCCTCCCCCCAGAAAAAGTTTTTTTCAACCTTGTTTTTTTCCTATCTCTCTTTTATTTTATTTATTTTTTAATGCATTTCATTCATTTTTTAAAGATATTTTTTATTTATTTGTTTATTTATTTATTTTTAATTATCATCATTATTATTTTATTAGAACAGTTCTGTGCTACGCCAGTAATACATACATGCATACACACTCAAACTAAATAAATAAATAAAATATAAGCAGAATAAAATAAAATTAATTAATTAAATAAAAAATAAATTTAATTAAATAAATTAAAAAATCTCCCTCAAAATTTTGATGGCAAAACTTGCGCTATAATCCCTTCCTGTAGGCAACCCTGGCTCTTGGAGTAACCACCACCATATGGAAATGAAACAGGGGCATTCCACAGTATTTTGGACATTATGTAGAGTCCGTAACGTGACCTTTTTTTGCCATAACTTTTTAATTTACCGTTTGATTTGCAAATTAATTTAATTTGAGCTGGTGTGTTGGTAGGAAAAGATCAAAATAAAATAATATGCTAATCAAACAGTAAATTAAAAAGTTATGGCAAAAAAGGTCACGTTACGGACTCTACATAAATGTCCAAAATACCTTGGAATGCCCCAACAATGAACAGTGCCAGTTTGAAAGCACTTGGCATTTATTTACAATAGTTACAAGGGGTGGCAGTGGATTCAAGTAAAATTTTCTGAAGATAGTGTGAAATTTTCTGAAACAAGTTGAGAGAAAACTTTTTTCTCAACATCTCTAAAAAAGCATGATAAGTAACTTATTTAAATTCAATTAGATGGTTATTGATTTGTTTGCCTAAAAAATTTATAAATGAATTATTTTTCACTAACTCCCTAGAATGCAGAAAATTCCAGATAGTTCTGCTCTTCTCATCTTGTCACTGCCCTGCATTTACACTAGTGTAATTCCTAATCATTAAATGTGTAGTGGAATAAGGACAAGAGAAGGCGCCCCATGTATCAAAATCCTAGAAAAATACTATGTCAGTTATTTTTATGTCAGTGTAAAACAAGCTCAGCCCACTTGGTCTTGTATGATTGTAAAATCTAAAAATGTAAACCCAAAGATGTAACTAAAACTCTAAATCTTGTCATTATTTTGTCTTATGTGTGGTCTGAAGCACTTCCTTTCTAGACTGTGACAGCATATTTCAATTTGGAGTAAAAGATTTAGGCAAGTGCATTTTGATTAAATCTCATTTCAATTCACTTTGTTAATTCTGAGTAACCCTTTAGTTTGAATTCTTTACAAATGCACTTAACTATTTCATTTAAGAACTTATATGAGTTTTGTAACAAAAGCAAACATAATTGCAGCTTCATTTGCAACTAGACTCAAATGCCTATTTGCAGAAATGATACAACTAAGTTGCCACAGTATACTTTGATATTAGACACATTGAAATTCAATACCTTATCGAGAGCGATGAATGTGGCATATCCAAGTTTACGTTCTTTCAAAAAGTCGACACATTCCTGAGCAGTTGTTATAGTATCAGTAACTATATTATCCAAACTTCCGCATGCAGTAGAAATTGCAACATCGTATTTTTCCGGAATGGCACCCAGATCACCCTGTAAAAATGCAATGCAAAATGAAAGCATTTCTTTATGAACAATGAAATATTTCTACTATGAATAGAAAAAGAAATGTAAAGCCACCTATCTAATACCAAAATTTCAGAATTGCTAATAAGTTTACGTTTTTTTACATCAACTGACTGAATTAAACAGAAAAAAACTCAATATGCATATGCTTAAGGTTAAGGAGGAGTCAATTGACAAAACAGCACTATCCCCACCATCCTGAAAAATTATATGTTAAAATTTTTACAACTGGCAGCTGGAACAGAATTGATAGCAAAACTTTTGCACAATGGAACTTGCATATTGAAGATTTTCACATTTAACTCTTTTCAAGTTCATGCTTCTTTTTTCTTGTCTCTTGATTTTGCATTACATTCTTCATTAAGAGAAGAAATAGTGGCCCTTTTGCAAGTGTCCCCCTTTTAAGTTAGAATTGTTCATAACATTATTTCTTCTTTAAACAGAAATTCCTTATCCAAAAATTTCCTGTTTCCTTGAAAGTTAAATTATTCCGCTGCTTTTTTTTGGTAATATTTTAATTTTACCAACATGACAGAGAGTATTAATTAAAGACTGCTAAAAGTTATTTATTTAACTGACTGTCAAATTTGATCATCAAAGGCAGTAAAATTTCTAAGCAGCATTTTTCCTAGTCTGTTTAGGGAGCATGGAGCACCTTTCCCATTTACAGAATATTCTATAGACTCTGATTTTCTTTCTGAATACACGATCTCAGACTTGGATTTGAGAGAAACTTTCTACAAATATGCTGGTTGAATGGAAATATTTACTTTTCAGCAATTTTCATGAACATGCCATTCTCCACAACATGTTTCACATGTCACAAAATCATCTAAAACTTAAGAATTACAGAAGTGCGGATTTAAAGGGAGAGCCTTGTATTTGACATTGATGTCTATTTAGACATTGTCCCATGTCCCGGAGAACTTCAACATGGAGCGGCAAAAGTCCTGTATATTGTAAACAAAAGAAAATTGTCAATCAATACCTAATGAAAAAAATTATTGCTCTGATGAAGCAAAGTTGCCCTTGAAAGTTAATGCTTAAATTCATCAACAGTCAATTTTTTTTAAAACTTAACTAGGGGGCTCTGCCCCCAGCTCACTGACGCTCACCAACCCCTGAAGATTGCTTCGCAATCTTATTTGATTCGCAAAGATTTAAATTGTCAATTAGAAAGAAACAGATTAAAAACGCATTATGAGCTCCCTTTAGATCAAAAAGAACCCCTTTCCCAAGTTTCAAAATAACCTGTACCAACTTGCAGAGCCGTAAGGGCTAAGGGGCTCCTGAGCATTGCAAAATTAGTTTTATGCGTTTGATAAGTTGCTTTCATATTCGTGGTCTCTAGTAATATATTCAGCTCGAAGGTTGAATTGAGTTGAGCCTATGATTTTCCATTAAAATTGAAACCCTTAAAGTTTGTGAATAAGCAAGAAGAAACAGGCAAATCAAAAAGATGTAACTATGGCAATGCCAAATGAAACATCAATAATTTTAATGGAGATGAGATTATTTGAACTTCATTTTTAACGTCTTGTAACTTTTTTTCCTTGGGAGATAGAAGCTTAGTTTTTCGAACATAGTTCTAGTTGGATCTGGAGTAAAAAAAGCGGCTTTTTCCAGTGGGGTAAAAAAGAAAACTGTGGGACAATTCCTTCGCTTTTTACTGATAGATTTAATGAAGAAAGTAGTGCCTAAATTTCAGCTAAGCCTAAAAAAATTCGAGCTAAAAACACAAACAACTCCTGTCGTAATTAAGTTAGAGCATTGAACCCTTTTGCGTAGAAAGCGGAAAATTCCACCCTTTCCAACGATATGTATTAATATGTGCAAGTAATTTTTACCCCTTTAATAGGCAATTTACACAAAATTTTAGCTTAAAAAATCAATTACAAAAAAACTAATTCAAAATTTAAAAAACAAAATCCTAAGTGCAAACCACCGGGCCTCAAAGTAATTTTGTACAAAATTTCAAGGCTGTAGGTGCTTTGGGGTCTCCTGGATGCAGGCCTGCCAGACTTCCTTTCAGAATTTCTTTGATCTTACTTTTTTTTTAATATAAAGAGATAATTAAACTAAAAAAATCTAGTTGTTGTGCATAAAACCCTGTGTTAAAAACTTCAATGTGAACTAAACAGTGGCACAGTTCATTTTAAACAATGCTTTGCTATGATATCGATCAAATTTAACAAAATAATTGACATTGAATTTTAAGTGTATTAGCATATCGTATATCAAGAGAAAAAAGCTTTGTTTCATGCTATAATCTATGTCAGGGTTTCTCAATGGGGGTCATGTGGCTCCCTTGGGGCCCACAGGAAAAAAATATGAAAATATGGCAGTCATGGACCTTGTGAAGGGGATAATTTTTTTTAAACTGGTTAAATATTTGGCACCAGTATAAAATATTCCTTTAATTTTGTTTGAAATTCTGTAACTTCAGATTGGTTGAATAAAATATAGCAAAGTAGCATATCAAATTGTAGGAAATGCAAAGTTCTACAACTTTGTCTTTGACAATTTTCATAAATACTGATCCTGGAAGGCACTAGGAACAAATATTTGACAAAAAGAGAGAATTTTTCCGAAAACCATCGATTTTTCATAACGTATACCCAGAAAATTATTGGAAATTTGACAAATATGTGTAGAAACAGTTTCATAGTAACTTTAGTCAGCTTGAATTTTTATTTTAAACGAATTTTTTCCACCGTTTCCGACATTTTCTCGAAAAAACCCAAAAATTTCTCCCCCCCTCCCTCCCACCTTTAGCTCACCCCCTAGGGTCGGGGACTTTTAGTATGTTTACTTACTAAATACCCCTAACAATATTCTGAAGTCAAAAATTATTGCATATTCCATGCACGCTACAATGTGTTCATTAACTGGATTACTTAGCTATTTATTGAATAAAATTGAGTTTCTAACAATTATATATATTTTTACTTTTCCTAATTTCAAGATTTACGTAATAAGGTTAATTTTTGTAACTTAGCTTTTCGTTTTATTTTGCCTATGTTTGTATGCTAATAAAATGAAAATATGTGCTTGACTTTAAAAGTTTGCAATATAAAAGATTAATTTTTTAAATTGAAGCTAGAACTTCATCTGTATTGATGTTTTTTGGGGGGGGGAGGAGGGCGCTACTGAATAAAACCAATGAATAAAAAAAAATATCGGCAGAAAATAGCGTTTTTTAAAAAAATTAGCAGAGAATACAAACATAAACAAATAAAATGTTCTATTTTAACTAAAATGTGTGATGTCACACTTCTAATTACTCTTTCTCTATCACTTGTCATAAACTCTCACAAACTAAAAAAAAAATCCTTTCCCTCAAGAGTGACAAAAAGAAAACTAATTCTAAATAAACTTACCAATCTGCCAAATACACCAGTCAGTTTTCCTTTTGATTTCTGTTCCATAAATGCTTGAACAATAGCACTTCGGCTTTTTGATGCATTCAAAGCACTTTTAGCAAAATCAAGTTTAATCCGTTTGGCTTTTAACTGTAAGAATATTGCAATGAACATCAAAATTAAATACCTAATCTAGAGTTGGCTTAGAGTCAGTTCTGGTAAATGGAGACAAAAATTCAATGCTTCAATTTTAGATCCTTTGCCTTATTATGGCTGAATTGAGAGAGAAACATTGTGCATTGTGTCCAAGACTACACTCTCTGAGAGTAACTTGGCAGGGCCATAAAAGTTACAAGGGCTAGCTCAATCCTTTGATCTTTCCCTTCCACCGCCGAAAGGACAGCGAGAGTAGAAAACTCGTTTTTGACGTCATCGGGTACACTCCGCGGGTCTAGGGGCCTTATGCGGGACAATCCAGTGTGTGTGTGCCCAAAGAACTGCTGTATGCCTTAGCTAAAATACAATTTAAAAATTTGTTCTCTGTACAAGGGTTGTTAAAGAAGCAGTTGAAGGGGCCCAGGCCAATCCCAGACAAGGTTAAAAATCACTTATTATGAATAAGGATATGAATATTGTTTTCAAGGTTTTTTAATTTGGAAATGTCTCATGACATTTGACTAGGGTTTTTTCAGAAATATGCTCCTGCGCTAGATCAGTTGCAGGTCATTTTTCCTCCACGTTATGCTAAAGTAGACATTAAAGGTCACATTTTTTAGAATCGAAAATATTTGTGTGTAATTATATTTGAAAGTATTGAAAATGCCTTCACGGGCTGATGGCCTAGTACTGAAAAAGTTCTGGAAACTTAAGCTTTCCTTCAAAATTTTCAAAGAGCTCAAAACACATCAAAAAATTGAGAATACAACCTTTTTTTCTGTTTTTAAATGCTTTTTTTTATGGAATACTAAATTTGAAGCTGCTTCAATAAATAATTGGAGGAAGAATTTTAAAAAGTTAAGATAAAGAGCTAGGCAAATTTCATAAAATGTGGTGTACGAAGTTATTTTTTAATGCAGGATTTGGTTCAACCCTGTCACATTGCAAGTTAATGATATTTAATAAGTTTATTAACGGCACTGTGAGACCGTAATAAGTTTCCTTCAACCGTAAAATTACAATATCTAGATGTAATGCATGAAATTTCTTTGTAAATATTATTCAATAGATTTAACTAAACAATTTCTTGAACACTGTATCCCCATGCTTAAAATAATTAATAATTCGCATGTAAAATGAGCACCGTATCGTGATTATTTCAATCGTGTATCTATTTTTGTAGGAGCTTTTCATTTCTTTTTTTTTTTTTTTTTTGTGATCATTTAAAGCTTTTAAATCAGATACATTAGTGTTTTTGTGATTGTACAAAAGCTTGGCCATTTACCGTATTACCCCACATTATCCGGCATGCCGCAAAATTTGGGGGTTACCAGATTTTCAATAACACTTGCCTGGTCCTTTCCGGCATGCCGGAAAAATCGAGGTTAGGAAAAAAATAATAATAATATAAAAAATATATGATCAGCTTAAAAATGAATATGAATTCTTTTCATATCTTATTGATATTAACAAACAGTTTAATTTCGTGAAAATATTTACTTACAATGCCATTTGTTATTTTAACAAGAAAAATATTGTTTGATAAAAAATAATTTTATAAAAATTAAATTGAAACTATGTAAGCAAACATTTAAGCAGTAAGAGTCCGCCCCTAAACCAGTGCTAAATAATTTACCATAGCTCTTCAATAAATAAAAATTAAATTTACCTCTCTGAAAGGAACCTAAAATATTTTTATGCAAAAAAAATATGAATAAATCGCAGTAACGATGATTGTTTCTGAACTGATTACTTTATTGGCATGTAATCAAATCCATTAGTTATGTCCTATCATAAATAGCACGCACATGTTATATGAAATGCACATTTATTTTGAAAAAAGGTTACTTTCGCGATTTATTTATTTTTTTACTTACAGTGGTTTGACTTTTGATTGGACCGGAACGGGAAAATTTACTTTTGTTTTAATGCGAAATAAACCCCGAATTATCCGGCATGCCGGACAATTCGAATTTCTCGGCGTGCTGGTCAACCTCGCTTTTTTCCGGCATGCCGAATAATGCGGGGTAGTACGGTAATTGTTCTTCTGTATTGGAAGACTAATTTCCTGACCTATATAAAAAAGCTGTTGAACTTTTTTCTCGCGTAAGAACATTTGGAAGAATCCGATATTTGAACGAAAAACTTTCTGATTACAAAAGGTACGCCGACATTTTTTTTTAATGGACTTTATCACAGAAGAAAACTTTGTAGAATATTCCGAAAGATTTCAATTAATTACTGTAACGTAATGTTTTGTAGAATTCAGACATGAAGAAATTTTTCAGTCTACAAATAAGTTAGCTTTATAAATTTGGCGATAATCATTGAAACTTTAAACTTGGTTTACGTTGCTAAATTTCAATACGTTATTTATAAATTGAAGTGAATAAAATGTTGATTAATAATTTCAGTAAACACCCATTAATCTGGGAAAACCATTTAAATGTACATACGGTATAAATGAAGAACGCGTTAGTACAATAATGTATTCTTGTAAGGCTGTATTTTTATTTTTTTAATTTTCTTTAATGGAGCTTTATATTTCATTCTCTTGAATTCAAAATACAACTTTTACTGTGTTCAAGTATTTTACTTATGTACATTGATTGAATTTAAAGGTTGTTTTGTTTAAGTCGTTTTAAACAATCTAGATGACCTGGATCCTATATTAGTCCAGGTTAATGAGGTTCTACTTCAGTTTTCAAAAACAACGTTTGTTAAGATTCTTGTTCAGAGTTATAGTTACTTCGTAAAAAATAATTTTCTCTAAAACATATCGGCAGTATTTAGATTCAAATGGTATCGCGAAATTCAAATATGTTTTAATTATTCCTTATATCAATCTTATCTCTTTCATTTTATTTGAGACAAGATTGAAATAACAATGTTATTAATATTATTTAAAGCCTAAACTGACAAAATTATGTACACACGAGAGGAAACTTGACAAGCACAGTAAATTATTTTCATTTCTTTATAAGCTCAATTTTATTGTGCGAAATTTCCGCTTTCTACCCCTTTAAATCAGGAATATTGGCTAAAGAATATCCAAAACTACACAAGAGAAACTAAAAATTTGTATTGTAGATTTTAATCAGGTTTACTGTTTTTCGTATCGCTTATTAACTTGTCGATGGGACTCAAAGCATTTACCCTTGTATTTCATTCCTTTTTGAAGCTTAACCCTCAAGAAATAACATAAAAACGGGAAAAGAGTGAGGAATTACGCACGCACGCACAACACAAATGTCCCAGATCGAGTGTACCTAGTGACGTCACTGGCACTTTCCCCCTCCGTTCCTACTTTCGAGGCGCTAAGACCTAGCCCTTCCTCTTCTATGGCTCTGGTAACTTGGTAGGAAAAACTTGGCTTTGTGACTGTTTATTAGTGAATAGAATCATGTTTACAGACATTGACACCCCAGAGAGTTTCCTATTACTCCAAGATTAAGCACTAAGGGATAAAAGGGAAACATTGATTTCACTCCCCATGCAGTTGAAGTAGATAGAAATTGAAACATGCATGATCTGTTTAGAAACTTAAGAAGTTCTACACTAACAATACTCAACCTAAGGCTGACAGGTTGCATGCAACCCGCTGAATTCTTCGAATGTAATCAGAAATACACATTTTTTAAAAATCTTATAAAAAATTTAAAATTATAAACTAAAATCCATTTAAAACACACACTAAAGTGTAATTTATATCAAAATGCAATCTTCCAAAAAATTAGGAAGAATGAAAAACTTGGTTGTTTCCATTTACCCCAGAGTAGAGCATGTATAAGATTAATAGAAATACCAAAACTGCACATCAAAAATAACAGGCAGGGTAAAAATTCATAATTAAATCCTTTTAATTATGGTCTAAAACTGTCAATACTGTTTCATTTTTCTATTTATAAAACTTTTAACATATAAAACATAAAATGAAATTTTAATCTGTTGCTTCATTTATTTATTCATTTTTTTCAGTTTATTGTTTTCATTATTATTTAGCTATTTACTATTTTATTCACTTATTTATTCATTTATTTACGTATTTTATTTTTAAAGTGTCATTAAATAGTCATACCTCTTCAGTAACAGGGAAGGTAAAATTCATAATTAAATCCTTTTAGTAACCTCCAAGAGGACAAGTAAAACCAGTTACTTTGCATTTGTAGACGTGCTTGAGAGGAAAAAAAATTTTCGCAGTGTCAACTACAAACCAAACACTTTTTGTCAAAAGGGCATAAGTCAACAATGTTTGTGTGTTGATTTCTACAATTTCAACTAAGACTGAAGCAAACAATGATGACACCATGACATAGTTTTGAAACACATGGAACTCTCATAATATCTTCTTTATGCTGCCCTGTCTTCAAGCACCAGTAGTTCAGTGTCAAAAATTACCACAGTGTGGCAACAGAGTTAGTTTTCATTTACCATAACTGGCCCTACTGAATTTTGATGTTAATTGCAATGAAGATCACATTAATAACAATGTTAGACATCAGAACAGTTTAAAATTATATAAATCACCGTTTATTATAATAAAAATGTATGCAACATACATGCTGCCATGCTAAGCACAAAACATCATATCTGCACTTTTAATCAAAACTGAGTTATTATCGCGAGGTGATACTTTACAACACATTTGCATAGTTCATACTTTTACAGTTGTTCAAAATTCACAAAAATTCTGTCATGTAACAAAATAGACTTGCAACCTTTTCTTCAAAGTTATAAAAGAGCAAAACTGACCTAAATTTGAAAATATAGACATTTAATCATGGTTTTAAAAAAACTTTTTGGAGAAAAAGATAACAGTTAGGAAGCCTGTATTATACATGCATTTGTATCCAGTTTGGTTATTATATTTTAAAATGAATAACAATGAAAGTTGAAAAGCATTAAGTAAAAAAAAACAGCTAAGCAAAAATTATGGATCTTTAAGGACAATAAAAATTAAAACTAAAAATGGTTTTAAAAAAATTAATTACTGCACAAATTAAGCACTTAGTATTTTTGAAAAAGAGGCAAACTGACAGCAAGAACAGACAGCAACTTAATTGATCAACAATTTGATAATTGAAGCAATAATGAGAAATCAGGGATGTGCCAACCAAAACTCGCTTTTGGAGCAATCTAGGGAGGCGGAAAATGGTGAGTTTGGAGCAGCTTGGAGCAGCAAAACGGTGAATTTGGAGCAGTCTGGAGCAGTAAAATTGCAAATTTGGAGCAGCCTGGAGCAGAAAAATTGCAAATTTGGAGCAGCTTGCAGCAGCAAAAATTTAAATTTTGTATCAATTTAGAGCAACTATATATATTTCACACACAGAAACACGTGTGACATGATAAAATAATAAAAAAGGAGATTAAGGATGTAAAAACACCATAACTACAACTACAAATTAAATCTCTCTCCTCTTTCTTTTTTTTCCCTCATATTTTTTACAAAAGACAAGTCCTGTCCTGCTCTACTTTTTTCTTACATTTCTTTTGATTTAAGTTAGAGTGCTTTGATACCTATTTTTAAAACTTGTTCGCTTTTATGTAATACACTCAAAAAGGCTTTTTAAAAAAGCACAAAAGAATGGTTGAATTTAAAAACCTCAACAAGTTACAAGTGAGTTTTAAAGAGCTATTAGATTTTTTCTTTCTTTCTTTCTTTTTTTTTTTTTTTTTCTTTTGGTATGTTTAAGTTATTCACTTATACTTGACCTAATTAGAAAAATTATTATTTTTTTTCTTGGCAGTTGGCATATATGTTTATATAATGAACTACTTGATTAACAATTCTGAAGATCAAGCAAAGACAATATTAAAACCTTTTATTTTTTAACTATTTGATATTTAATCACAAAATTAATAATGAAATTACAATGGAAAAAAAAAAGAGATTTTGAGAAATGATGTCACAGAAAAGGAATTTTTAAACACTCGTGAAAAAAATATTAAAAATGTGAAAATAGAAAAAAATAAATAAATAAAAATTTTAAGACAGACTAAGAATATGGAAAAAATGCCTGACTCTGAAAAACTTGAAATGTCTGCTATTTATTACCAGAGCATTAGAATTCCTAGATTTTTGCTATCTTAAGTGTCTCCAACCAAAATTAGAAATCAATTTTTTGTCCCAAAATCTAAAAAAAAAAAAAAGAAGATTGAAAACTGGTGAACAATATTAATTTTTACAGATGGCATTACTTAGATCAACTGCATTGATATTTTTGAGTGGGAGTGGCAAGAAGACGAATTTACAAATCCTCATATACTGAAAACAAAAGATAACAAAGGTTGAAAATAATGATCAGCGCAAAATTTTTCTAGTCAAAGGAACAAGATCACATAAAAATTTAAAACGATTGATTTTTCAAAAGCTGATGCAATCGGATTTTAAAATGCACAAAAAAATCAGAAGTCAAAAAATCATAAAAACAAGCTCCCATTGCATAAACTTGATGATAGTTCGCAAAACCTGCCAAATATGCTATAGGAATTGCAACATTAAATGCAAAATTGCAGTTTTGGACAAGTTTGTCCAATTTTGGTGCAGAAAAGTACATTTGGCGGTCTTTTGGAGCAGTTTTGCACAGGATCGGGGATTGGCGCAGTTTGGCACAACTGGCACATCCCTGAGAAATACATCAAAATGTACCAGATAATGTTTTATTTTTCTGAAGAAAACCATCAATTTAATAATACCATACATATTACTAACACAAACACCTTATTGCTAAGGAAAAAATGTCCGACTACTTAATACTGCAATAAAACTGTCAATACTATTTCATTTTTCTATTTATAAAACTAATAAGATAGGGATAAAACATAAAATGAAATTTTAATCTGATCTTTCATTTATTTATTCATTTTTCTCAGTTTATTGTTTTTATTATTATTTAGTTATTTACTATTTTATTTTACTTACTTATTTATTTTATTTCATTTATTTATTTATTTGAGACAGAGGTTTTTTTTTTTTTTTTGTTCAATCAACTAACTACTTCTGAATCAAATTATTTCTAATTGACATACATAACAAAAATGAATCAAGCAGAATTTACACGAAAGTAACATTAAATAGTCATACCTCTTCTGCCAAAGATCCTTCTTTCTTTTCTTCTTCAGCATATTTGAGTTTAGCAAATTTCAACTCAGACTCTACTTTTGGTAATCTTTCCTCAGCTTCTTTCAAAATTCTACAACAAGGACATGAATTGCATATCACCAGTATAATATTATAACAAACATACAAGCTACATGAGTGCAAGTTATGAAATGCGGCCTCGGGAGAACATATTTTGAAAATTCTAACGTCATTATTCATGCTCAGACGAAAATATAGCACATTAAATATTAGTGACAGAAAATATCATAAATTCTATTGCCCAGTATTATGCCAATTGAGTTCGTATTATAAGGTACAGGTATTGAGGCAATAACGACCAGCATAAAGCCAATTTTGCAGAATACCTTTATAACGCCGACCTATGTAACGCAATTCTCAATAAACCGCACAACTTTTCAAAAGTAAACAATAGGTTTTGAAGTTAAAAAAAATCCCTCTGCATTGCTTTGCAAACATAAAAATTGTTCGGCAAATTAAATTTTGAATTTTTTTTATCTTTCCATCTTAATTTAAAACTTTTTAAATGAAAATTAGTACTCACAGTAAGCAGAAAATACCAGATGGCTTTTGAAAATGCAACTGTTATAAACCATGAAGATAGCAGAAGTGCAGGATAATTCACTTTCTTTTGATTGTGAAACATATTTATTTGTGAATAACTAATTATATATTAGTGCTTTGATACTCATTGCAGATAAAACTCATTCTGAAGTGCTAATATGTAGATATATTCTGAATATTAGTTTCAAAATTTGTGAAATGATCTATATAACGTAAAAGTTCTGGTACCAAAAAGTGCGTTGTAACTGTCTTTTCTTCTACTGTATCACTTTTTTCTGACCCAAAAGGACATTATGTAAGAAATCTGAAAAATAGTCTTATGATTACTGCTTGGATGAATCAAGAAGTTTAAGACCACTGTGAAGTTGCATGCTGTACCTGAAGTTCTATTTGTCCGGGCATAACCTGGATATCTAAAATTGATAAACCGTGTAAACGGTAGGTGCAGGGTACTTTGGGGTATCATGCTATGTAAAGTTGCATGTAAATAAATTACCATTTGCTCACAGGACGTTCTGCGATTTACCTTTTTAGAATTTTCATAATAATTTTTAAATAATAAAATAATCAAAGTGAGTGTTGTAATACATTATTATAAAATCACCCCCCCCCCTCCCAATTATACTTACAGTACAGTAAAATATTCAAAAATTTAAAGAAATATGCTTCATTAATTACCTTTTTTGCTCTTCAGCTGATGATTTGCAATTTGAAAAATCAGATTCTAATGAACTTAAGATTTCTTTTTCCTTTTTTTCAGACCTTAAACACAAATCAAATTCTGACTGTGCTAAATCCACCTAATGGATAATTAAAACTTTTTAGAATACAGTGAAACATTTGGTTTACATTTTTACTTTTTTAAATCAGAAATTTTACCTCAGATTTTTTTTCGTTAACTGTATTTTTCAGTTTGACTAATTGGAATTCAAATGCTTCCTTTTCTTCCTGGAACCCTTGAACTTCATCTTTTAAAGTTCCCATTACCTACACAAGTAAAAAACAAAAGAACTCACAGTAAAACTACTAGGGAATTAATAGATTAACTGACACATTGGGAGAACCTAGAAGTAAAGGGTTGTAAGTCCCAAATCTAAAAGATTTAGAGATAACGAGTATAAACGGTAAAAGATACTTTCATCTGTTTTGGGACAAGAGATGGCATTAGTAGCCCTGGTAAGTAAGGTTATCTCAGGGCTGCCAACTGCTCCGCATGTTGGGGAGTCGCTCCGCAAAAATGCCGAAACTCTGCGGCTCCGTAAAGAAGTTATTTTGCTTCACATTTCCCGGCCGAACATTTTCAAGCATATATTTTGTTATTATCATGACAAACGTCTAAATATATGAAATTAAAGATGATTATACTGAAAGATTAAAATAGTGTTTGAAGCTGTTTTATTAATTTAAATATAATTGTCTTTATACTAGTGCTTAAAATGATTATTAAAGCTCTAAAACAATTTTAGATAAGCGGTTTCAGTTATTTTTATTGATTTTATACAAAATACCAAACTCCTCAAAAGTACCAGATGCTCCTCATATTGTTCCTCCAAGGTTGGCAACCCTGTTATCTTATTTTTTCACCCTGAAAAAAACCAGCGGAAAGCATATCACTTTGTGCATTTCGACAAAAATATCATTTTGTCTATTTCGTCTACTTTTTGAGAAAAAGTTTTGAATTTTAAACACTAAACTTACCAATAATGAATAAAAATGTCCCATATGCATCTCTCTCTCTCTCTATATATATATATATAGTGATTGCAATACCGAATACCAGTATTTGTTGAGGTAAAATACTGGTATTTTCGGTATTAGCAGAAAATATCTTTCAATTAAAGAGTTTTCAATTTAACTTTTTAGATATCTATTGTTGTTTTAATGGTACATACCTTTTTCAATGGGACACTACCAAAATCAATCTATTGATGTAAGAAAGTGGCTTCAAAAGCAAGAATTAAGAATATTAGTGGATGAAAGTTTTTTGTACATTTATGAGCACCATGTTTTTATTTTTTAAATATTCTTGATTGCTCACTTGCCCTTTTGTAAAAGTTAATTTCAATTATGAATGTATTTGTGCTATGAATAATATCAGGGGTCTGTCCAGGATTATTCACAGGGTCCGTTTTTTGTGAAAAATTAAATAATTTTGTGAAAAATGAATAAATTTTGTGAAAAATCAAATAATTTCGCAAAAAAAAATTTTTTTTTTTGTTAAAACGAAATTTTATAATTTAGAGATGGCACAAACTACATCAATCAAACTTAAAGTTGAGTGTTTTCCTCTTCTATGTCGAGAATATCATTCTGGAGTGTTTTTCTGATATTTGGTGGGGGGGGGGGGGCATCGCTCTCTCAAGTATCAATATTTATCTACCATTCTACATTATGTTAAATTATACTACAAATATTTCTGTCCAGTATTTAAAATAATTGTAATAAAAAAATAAATAAATAAAATTCAGAATAGGGTTCAGCATTTAACTTTGTGACCCAAGACACTCTTAAAAAGCACAGAATTTCGTTCAAAACTTATAAATTCCATGATTTTAACAAAAATAAAAAGTTATTTTAATTGTTTACCTCTTAACAAAGCGTAATAAACATCAAAAATTGGAAAAATCTGATTCCGATAGCGGATGCAAAGAGATCGTAATTCTCAAAGTGAAGGAAGGCATCAAAAGTATAAAAACGACTTGTAAAAGAAATATTTTTGATAAAATTATTTCAAAATTGCATTTTAGAGTCCTATGATAAACATTTCATTAACATCTGTGGACACAGTTGAAGCAAAAAAAAATAAATAAATAAAATAAAATAAACCATCTATTCAGCATTTTAATTTTTGACTCATAACAGAAAATGGAATTTTGCTTTAAAAACTTGAAATGAGAGTTCTAACAGAAATAAAGAGACTTTTCATTTATTTGCATCCTAATAAAGCGAAGTTAGCTCGAAAAAAGAACAAAATATGATTCTCATATTGGATGTTAAAAGATTGCATTTTTCAAAATGTAGACATCTAAAGAAAAAAAACGGTAATTAAAAGAGTTTATTTAAAGTTAATCATCCTTGTCAGCATCGAAAAATCAAAACCCATATAAATTTCTCCCCCAAAATAACAATTAAACATCGCACCCACCGCACCGTAAAAACGCAAATATTGACAAGCTAGTAAAATTATGAGAATATTTTCTAATCAAGTCATTATAAAGGTTCAACGCCAGCCGCAAAGTGGTGATAATTTTGAAGTTGGTAACCCTATCTAGCTGAAGCGATCATATTTTTTCCCCACCCTTACTATCCTTTTGCAGTTCTAAGTTCATTTCGCAGATATATATTATTACTGTTTATTAAATCATGAGCGGGGGGGGGGGGGTGCTTACCAATGCCTTTTCAGAAAAGTTTACAACAACACCGCTGCTAATTAGCTGTGATAAAACGAACAAACAACCATTATATTTATTTGGCAGTAGCAATTATTTATCACTTGCAGGAGCATCGCAAGAGTGCCGATTTTTTTCTTTCAAAATTAGCCGATTTTGAATAAGCTGATCCCTCTAATTTGACTTCGAAAAAGGTTCCAAAAATTATCTGTTTATACACAGAAATATGCGTTATTTTGCTTTCAGATTTGCTCTTTCAATAAACAATTTGTGAAAGATCTGATCTTGTTTATCAGAATTTTGTGAAGGGTCCGTTTTGTTTGATCGGGATTTTGTGAAAGGTCTGTTTTGTTTGATCGGGATTTTATGAAAGGTCTGTTTTGGTTGATCGGATTTTTGTGAAGGGTCCGTTAACGGACCCAAATATCCTCTGGCCAGACCCCTGAATATATTCCAACCATCAGTTGCAACAATATTTTATGACATATGCTTTTTGATATTTGACTCAACTGTACTGAATTTTGAGAATAGCCTTTTCTTGGTAACATAACAAGGGTTAATTTGTTGTCACCGGGATTAGTGTGCTGTCCTGTCTCACTATTGAGCTGTATATTTAGCGAGATAACACTTAGCAATTATATAGTACCTAAAAAATTTACGTAGAGGAAAGGCATAATCACCTGGAACATATTTTTAGATAGTTACATAACTTTAAAGAATTTTGAAAAGAAAACAAAAAAGAGAAACAAACAAAAAAGATCAAGTTTTGTGAAGTTTGTCATAAATTTCAAATCAAAGAGTTAAAACACGAACCTATCCTGATCAAAAGAAAGTCGTTGAAGATGATGTTAATATTCAAAAAGAATTGTCACTCGAAGAGCAATTACAACTGGGTGTATTAATAATAAAAATATAAAAAAAGTACTGGTACACACACTAGAAGAAACACGTGCATTGTTAACAGTACTACCCACCAGCTGGAATCCAGAAAAAGTATTTTCAAATGCAGAAAATCAGTACACTGAAACGAGTTTCTGGCTTATTGACAATTCATTATGTGTATTATGTTTCTTATTATCATTGATTTCTTACTATAACATTTGTTCCTTCATTTTATGTCTGTTCAAAATGAATTTTCTTAAATTAAAAGTAACTGGAAACTTTTAAAAGTAACTTTTAAATAGTTTTTGTTGACATGGGAAAACTTAAAAAGGAATAAAAATTACTAAACGAAGAATTACAAGCATAGCATATACTGACACCCTGGCTGCGAAATGCCTTTTTCCTTTTTCCCCTTTCCATTTTTTTTTTTTTTTTTTTTTGATGTCATAAAAACTCTTGAACCTGTGAAGTATTATGGTGCAAGCCGCAAAATTCATACGACAATTTGTTGGTTTTCTATGAGTTTTTTAAATGTGTCAAGGACTTTTCGGACACCCTGTATATATTTAATTATGTATACAAATGGGAGGAGGGTTCCTTTTTACTTTCTTCTATATCTAATATATAGAAGAAAGTATTGGATTCGTGCAAATTTTCGAATTTCGAATTTTGACGGATTCGAACGCTTTGAGGTGTGCTGAGTTCATTTCGACTATTTTTGGAAAATGTCTGTCTGTCTGTGTGTGTGTGTATGTATGTGTGTCACGTCTGTGTGTGACCAGTTTTTTGTGGCCGCTCTACAGCAAAAACTACCGCATGAAATCGAACGAAATTTGGTACACATATGTGCCCGTATGTGAACTTGTGCCCATTGGTTTTTGGCGCGAATTCCTCCAAGGGGGGTGGAGCAATGGGACGTTTTTTGAGTTACGCGTGCTTGCTATTCCTCAGGAAGTAACTGGCGGAATCAAACAAAATTTGGTCCATATGTTGCCATTAACAGGACCAGGTGCTGATTCAATTTTGGTGTCAATAACTCAAACGGAGGTTGAGCTATAGAACGTTTTTTGTCGTCAATTGTGACTGCTGTATCTCAAGAAATAATGAACGGAATGAAAGAAAAATTTATCGGCAAGTAGCCTTTAGTGGGTATAAGAGCTGATTTTATTTTGGTGTCAACAGCTAAAAAGGGGGGGTAGCGCAATCGCCCGTTCTTTTTTTCCATTGTGAGTACCCTATCTCAAGAAGTAATGCTACGTTCTGGTTGAAATTTGGAATATATGTGAATCCATACGTAAACAGGCTTTGGTTCAATTTTGACGCCAATCGCTCCAAGAGGTGTTGATTTTTTTTTTTTTTTTTTTTTGCGAATAAAAATAGCTTTATTAATGCAACAATAAGAAAGATAAATCGTAATAGATTGTCGTCTGCGTATTTCTCGTGATTTTAATTGTATGGAAATGATCGGAAATATTATCTCAATGATTTAAAATTTTTAACTGTTGCCATCTTATGTTTGTTAACAAATAAAATATTTGTAATTAATTCAAGCAAGGCTTTTAAAATAACTTTCAATTTTCGCTCTTTGCTTGGCTTTTGCAATAATTCAGACATTGGGATAGTCGTCAAGTTTTTGCATGTGTAATTTTGTTTTTGTTGGGAATATTGCTTCCTCGTCAAGCATGGGGAGGGATCAGAAAAAAAAAAAAAAAGAAAAATATAGAAGAAAGTTTCGTGATGGCCACAACATACTAGTTCTTTTTTGGGGTGGAGTAGGGGATAGTAAAACAAAATGTCTTATATAAAACATACCTCAGTCAATTTTGCTTCTTCTTCTGCTTTTGCTACTTCTAATTTACTTTGCTTTGCTTCCAGCTCCTTTATTTCACTTTGCAGAGTTGCGGGTTTCTTTTTTAAGCTTTCAACCTGATATCACAAGAAAAAATGACATCAAAGCTTATTTGCAGATCAAAATCACATACAAAACATTATCTGGATTCTTAATCATAAGTCCAAAAACGATTTAAAGAGTCAAAACGTGTTACTTTTCAGTTTTACTGCAAATTTATGAACAGTACTGGACTCCAAATACAAAAGCTTGGGACCACGACCTTTCTAAACTTATAAATCTTTAAGGAAGTGTACTTTAATATGCTAACAAAAAATGTCAAGAGATAGCTAGCAGAGGTGCATGACCTGCGGATTTTGCTTTTCATTATTTATGCATAATACAATGTGCCAACCAATAGAATAAATAAAAGTATATACTTATAAAAAAATAGCGTATTTTTGCTCGTTGTGCTTTGAGTTGTATACTAAGAAGAAAACATAAAAAGAACTATCTTTAACCAAAAGTGGATGCTAAAAGATAACCATATATTTACATCAAAACAAAAATTTATGCATGACACGTGGCATTGAAGAAACATAGAAATAAATTGCAAGTACTGCATTTTCAACAAAAACATGTTGTTAACAATTTCAAACATCTAAAAAAAAAATTTTTTTTTCAAACTGAGGAAAATGTTTCAAGTTTTGGGTTTTCCAGATTTTAGGATTCCGAGCCTGGGTATTTACCCAAGACAAGTACATATAAGTTGCATATTGGAACTTGTCAAAAAAAGCTGGGAAACAGGATTCATACCCTATTCAGATGAAAAATTTCCATGACTTTTCCAAGATTTTTAAAGGACTTCATAAAGTTTTTCATGACAAAGAGAAAATAGCATCATTTAATATCAACCTTGCCAATTTTTGGAAATGAGCATTGGTAAAAGTTATACGCGAGTGCCACTACCTTAATGACACACTTACTCATGATTGAAAAAATATCAGTGTACACTGCAAAAACTAAACTATTCTTATTTTTCTTTATCATATAAAGTAAAAACATAGCGAGTCCAATATAATTATGTGTCTTGAAGTAAAATAAATATTTAATAAATAGAGCAGAATAACAATGAATGAGACAGAGGTTGAAGGAATCATTACTAAGTTTCAATAAATTTACTTCAAAAAAATATTGCCTTTTCTTGTCAACAGTGCATCTAAGCAACCATGTTACTTGACAGTATTTTGGTTATTTTAAAGTAAAGCTACACTCTTCAGTAAATTCATCTTTCTGTGAACCAGATATTTATAATTAATCATTCAATAGTGAATAAGTCTTCAGATTCAAATGTAAGGGGAGCTGCTGTACCCACGGGCGGTTGTACCTATGGACGTTGGTCCGGAAATTCCGGGTATGGTCGAGAAAGATCAGGCGGGGGGGGGGGAGGGTCTGTTTCAGCCCTCTCAAGTACCTCGGGAGGTTTCAATGCCATCAAACGAAAACGTAAAATTCTATCACTTCTTTTCCGTTTTAGTAAGATCGAAGAAAAAAAATATGGTACAATTCCTTTTTTTGTATGTCGTGTTTGTATTATTCATTTTTGTTGTAGGAATCAAGTTTCCTTATGTTTTGAAGGCATTGTTTCTGATTTTCAATGTCGTTAAACTGTGGTCCTGTCCATGTGACTGGTTTGCAAAACCAAAATGGCGTACCATTGCAACAAAGGTCACATAAAAACCATGTGTATCTACGAACGGCAATTTTTAGTGTCCTTGGGTCACACCGGAGTCTTCTTACAATGTGAAGTACCACAAAATGGTGCCTTGTCATCAAAGTCTGAAATTTACTTTCAACAATGATGATGAATTTGAAGTAGAGCTTGAGGATATAGTGTTGAAGTAACCCCCACCTGTAGTAGTATCTACCATGGTAAGATAAAAATATAAAGTATCTGAGCACATAGCTCAAAAACTATCAGCAGGAATAAAAATCAACATGCAGTGGGTAGGTAAAATTTTTAGTAAGAAAATGCATTTAGCTTTCAATCGTATTTGTGAAAGCAATAATGAACATTTTTCATGAATTTATCTTCAAGTTTTGAAGATAATCAGTGTTTAATATGGATATTATAAACAATTTTCAACCAATGCACATATCTACAGCAAATGTGTCTGCTCACAGCGTGCATCTATATTAACTAGCTATGGGATCTACAGACCTTTGCCTATAAAACTTACAAAAAATGTGTTTCAACTTTTTTTTGCATAGTCTTATAAAACGTCTTTTACTCCTCATATGAAAGAAAAAAACTACTGATACAATGAAGTTTTTATTTTTTATTTTTTACTGTGATGTCTCTAGTTTCATGGAATTGCCCAAAGGTTTCAATTTTCATATAAATTGAAGTCTTTATATAGGTGCATAGTCATGTATCTACTGTCCGACTATCACGAGAAAAGCCACCGCCAAATGTCTGTGCCTGTCTACTGCTATAGTAGCGAAGCGCGTCTCACTTTTCCAAGGGAAGCTTAATGTTGGAAAAAGCGGTATGAGTGCACAAAGGCGAGCAGACGAGTGGCGAAATGGTGCCAAAAAGCCTTCCTGGTAACCCTTGAAGAAAATGAATGAAGTCCGTTTCTATGGCAATAGACAGTCTCGGACTTGATGGCCGGAGCTTTTCTCATGAAAGACAGAAAGTAGTTAATTTTTTTTTTACAAACATATTAGGCTCTCTTAAGAACAATACTTTTTTAAAGAGGTCATTGATGTTAAAATTTAATTATAAAGCTTTTATGAGTGGTTTAAACGTACTTGAATGCAATTTACTTACACTTTTTAAGAGGGGGTGGCAAAATCAAGAATGTGCAAGCCTACAACTACAGAATATAAAATACGAGGTGCGGCTAGAAAAAAACCGAACTAGCACAAGTGAAACAATAAAACGAATGCAATAAGGCTGAAAGTCGCCTGGCCTGTCACGTGACTCTTGCTCCGCCTACTGCTCGAGTTTCATCTGCCTCCTGCACTCAGTCTGCCCATGGCGTCTGTTCTAAGTAGTTGACGTTTTGTCTGTGCGTCGGAAAAATGTTGAGTGTACAGAAAGAACAGCGTGTTAACATCAAATTTCCTTTCAAACTTAGAAAATCTGCAAGTGAAACGTTTGTAATGTTGCGACAAGTTTACGGCGATGATTGTTTATCGCGAACACAAGTGTTTGAGTGGTTTAAACGATTTAAAGATGGCCGCGAAGACACAAGTGATGACGCTCGCACTGGCAGACCATTGTCAGCAAAAACTGATGCAAACATTGAAAAAAATCAGTAAACTTGTTCGAGAAGATCGCCGTTTAACAATCAGAGCAATGTCTGAGTTGACAGGAATTGACAAGGAAAGTGTTAGGCAGATTCTTCATGAAAGTTTCAACATGAACAAAGTGTGTGCAAAAATGGTTCCAAAGTGTCTCACAATTGAACAGAAGGAACGCCGAAGAATGATTTGTTCTGACGTCCTAGAAAACATTGAAAGAGATCCCACCTTTTTACAAAATGTTATAACTTGTGATGAATCGTGGTTTTTTACTTACGATCCCGAAACCAAACGCCAGTCGATGCATTGGAAATCTCCCGATTCTCCACGACAAAAAAAAGCACGAATGTCAAAATCAAAATTCAAGGCAATGATGATTGTTTTTTTTTTTTTTATGTCAAAGGGATTGTACACATTGATTGGGTACCAGAGGGACAAACAGTGAATCAGCATTACTACATTAGCGTCCAGACTACCCTATGTGAGCGAGTACGGAGAAAACGGAACGATTTGTGGAAAAAAAAGACATGGATCCTGCACCAAGACAATGCCCCAGCTCACAATGCGTTGTCAGTGAAGACGTTTTTAGCCAATCACAACATTCCCATCTTAGACCATCCACCCTACTCACCTGATTTGGCCCCCTGTGATTTTTTTCTTTTCCCTAAAGTCAAGTCAGCTTTGAAAGGAACTAGATTTGAGAGTGTTGAAGCAGTAAAAGAAAAAGCGACGGAAGTAAAGTATGGACTTACCGAAAATGATCTGCAGCATTGCTATGAACAGTGGAAAATTCGTATGGAGCGGTGTATAGACCGAGGAGGAGAGTACATTGAAGGAGATACATCAAATTGTAAATAATGGAAAATAAAATTTTTTTATAGCATCAGTTCGGTTTTTTTCTAGCCACACCTCGTATAAGAAATGTTGAAACTAATGCTAAGTTCAAAATTACTGATGTCTAAGCAGTAAAATCATATTTAAAAAAAAGTGGGTAGCTGTTACAGAAACAGATACAATGGGATTTCAAAATTCAGATGTTTTTAGGATTATTCAATTTTTTAGCTTTAAACAGCTTCCATATGAAATACAGTTAAAAAACTTAAGATTTCTACTGCTCTTTTAGCTACTGTTGCTTTTGCTTTGCCCAGGACATTTTCCCATGACTTTAAACATACTTCCATGAATTTTAATGAAAGTATACTAATTCTCCATGGTTTTTCAGATCAGAAATTTGTTTTTTTTTTTTCCTCCATGACTTTCCGGGATTTCCATGAACCGTATCAATCCTGTGAAAACAAAAGGAACAAACAATTTTAGTGTTTCAACAGAAGTGATACATACTTTTTCTTGTTCTGCATCTATGGCTTTGACAAGTTTCTTAAACTTTTCCTTGGCGTTCTTTACATTTTCTCTACAAGTGACATCGTCCCGCTCAAATTTTTTGAACTGTTGCTTTAAATCTTCAACTCTTTTTGAATGGCTATCATATTCACTGCATAAGAAATGAAAATTTAAATATTCAATGGCAAATATTATATCATCCCCCCCCCAAAAAAAAATATATAACATCAAACAAATAAAAAAGCACTATCATTTAACATCAACTCCAGAAATGGGAAAGATTGGAAGAAAAATGGAAATTTTGGAGGAGAAATTTGTTTTCCCATTTTTTCCAATGGGGTTTACTAATCTGACATGAAATTATATTTCTTTTTCCCTCAGAAACAAAAATTACTCTCCAGTTTTATAATGTAAGCCAAAGACTTAACTCTCCTGGTTCAGCTTCATTGCTCGGCCAGGGGTCATTTATCCAGGGGCCGACTCAACATTTTTTGCGGGTGCCCATACCCCCTCATCCATTCATATGCTACAAAAAAAAAAAAAAAAAACCTTCCCCCCAAATCAGATCAAAATCTTTTCAAATTACCCCCCCCCCCCCTAATTTTTTTCAATGGCGCAGCCTGCGCCATGGATCATATTCCCCCAAATTTTTATCAAAAGTCAAATTTCTTCAGGCAGACAGGCTGGTCACGTTACTGTAAACTTTGAATATATAAAATTATAGCTGTAAAATAGATTGAAAAAGCACACACAACACATTCACGCACTTATTCAACAAGAAATACATGCATAAATAACACCTTTTTGACATACTCATTCCAAAATTTATTAGCTGTATCTCTTTCTCAATAAAGGGATCATCAAGACGGGATGGAGTCAGTGTTTGTTGGAATGCGCTAACTCAGGAATTACTAGATTCAATTGAATAATTCTTTGTGTTGAATACTCCATTTATTGAGGAAGGCTATAGGCTATTTTTTTAATCAGATTGATTAAAATATTTTTAATTGCAAATTAAATGTTTAAATAATTGTTTAATTCTATGAATTCCTAATAGATGGCAGGGAAAGTTTAATTCTATGAATTCCTAGTAGATGGTGGGGTAAGTTAACTCATCGAGGATTTTTCTGTAGGGTTTTGTTTTCCTTATTTCTTCAATCCTTGTCTTTGTTCTTAAGGTTGAAGATAGTTACTTATCGTAAGTAAATAATTTGATTTGTCGTATTATTCAATTATGGTTGTTCTTTATGACATTTTTGTTTCAGTATTGTTTATTTGACGATTAAATTGCAAAAGAAAAAACTCGCTTCACTCGCTAAAGGGCAGGGTTACGGTATAGTGATTGCTTGTCGCTTTAAGCAATGAACTATACTATACAGTTGAAGGATTGTTTTGAGTTTTATAGCTACTGTTATCTTTTTATGTGTTTTGGCGAATAATTTTAAATTCCAAAATGACTTTAATAGAATTGTTTTGAAAAGGTGTGTATGCATTTTAGTTGAAGAAAAATGATAATTTCACATCAGAAGTGAGAAGAGGGGGGGAGGAGTGAAATCTTTTTATTCAAAGGACTTTCTTTAAATTCCGAGTACAGGCATCGCCTTGCGGGTACTGCTAGTTTATCATAAATTGGCTGCATCGCCTGGCTGTGCAAGATCTACTTCGAAAATAAAAGTAAGGTCAAGTGATGCGTGTTTAACAATCAGGCTTGAACAAAAAAAAAACTGTAAAATTTCAGACTAATCGCAGGAAAAGTAACCAGAAAGGAAAATTTTCAACTCCCCCGATTAGAGGAAAAGTCTCAAAACAAAAGAAAGAATTTTATTTGCTCACAGTCGAGAATAAAAATGGCAGCAGATCTTTCTTCTCAATGATTTTATTGACGATAATCAAAACTGAGCTCACAGTAGACGATAAATTTCCGATTTGATATTGATGTTCCTTTACTTAAAAATGCGTATAACTTTTCTCTTGTTGATTTTACAGTCTTGTTGATGGTTTTGAAATCCAAGGGAAGTTATTCTACTTAAGGGGTTATTTTGCGGGCTTTTGAATTAGACTAAAATCGAACCGATCAGATAACTATTTCAGGTAGAAAGAGCCTTTTAATGCCACAGGGTTCATACCCTTTAGGCAGAAAAAAATTCAAGCACTTTTCAAGTACTTTTCAAGGTAAAAAATTTTGTTTTCAAGGCAATATCATAAATTTGTACTAAAAATATTGTATGCAGATTTCATTTACTACAAACACATGGAAATAAGGCAATAATACAAAAAAGTATATTAAAACAAAAATGCTTTTTCTACAACAAGAGACGCTTTGATGAAACATCTACTGCGTTGAAAGTTTTTCTGAAAATGTTTGAAAAGTTTGGTCATAAAGAGAAGCAGATACCAAGAGGTTTAATTTTGAGGTTTTTCAAAGCTTGCAGCAGTCAGAGGTTTGTATATTTTCTAGAATCAGCAAATTAAAAAAACCTTTCATAACTGCTTTTAACTTTTATGGGAAGAAACTAAAATACCCAAGTTCAATGGCATTGCCAGAGAGGAGTTTTTGAAGTCACTCCCCCCCGCCCGGTTCCAACATTTATTTCCAATATCTATACAGTGGTTTATTACAATATAAGGGCGTTTAGGACAAAAACACTACCCAGAAAGTTATTTCAGTTTGCACTATTAAGTTCTAAAAATATTAGGTTTGCAAACCATTTATAAGTATGCAAATCAATTATTCGTATGTATTTATTAGCTGTTCAGCCAATAAGGCATTTCAACTGTCCTCGAGTAAATTTAAAAATTAGGAAGTAAGAAAAGTTTATGAAGTCCACAGTCCAGTCTCTACACCTCGAAATATACAAAAGCAGCTTAAGCAGTGATAAATACTCTGAATGCAAACTTGAGCCTATTCAGCTTTCATTGATTAACTTGCAATAGAGAATAAATGTGCAAGTTCAGATTTATAGAGCCATATTTCGAAATTGAAAAGATTCACAAGAATTTGACATATATTATGACAAAAGTAGTTTTATTTTGGGAAAAAATGGGTTATTGTTGAAATTAGAATTTAAATTTAGAAAGGCAATAATATTCAGGTTCATTACCTGAAAGTTTCAAAGAGCAAAATGGGGCGAGGGGGGGGGGAATAATTTTTAAAACTAAGACCCCTATTGCTTGAATATACATATGTACAACAATAACTTTTGCTATGCATACAATTCATAAAATAGTTTAAGTCAAAATATTCTGCATAGAAATACCATGCCCAGTGTCTGTTGATAACCAGCAACAGGCACTGGGCCTAGCTAGGCTGGTACTGGTCAATTTATTAGATCCAAATGAAGATGAATGACCCTCCTTAAGCTATCTACCCCTTTGCTGATTAAAGCCTCTTTCAGTAAGCTCCAAGTATCCACAACCTTAATAAAGTAGTAATTTTGAATATTTGAGGAAAAGGGGAAAATTGGAGATATACGGAGGTAAAAGCATAAAAACGAACACTATTGGATTTCAAGTGAATAATCATAACACAACCACCCCTGTTATACACCTTATTTTAGCACACATAAAAAAATGATGTACTTATAAATAAAATTATATAAATCAACTTTATATTTAAAATACAAACTTCAAGTTAATTTGTTAGGTGCTCAACTGCTGAAATTTAAATTTTTTTAAAAAAAATCTGTTATGACCAAAAATTAGGTAAAGATAATGATTCAAAATTGCAAAAATAAATAAGCAAATAATTAAACAAGACCAAGGTAATAAATTCTTTAACTCTTTAGTTATTAAAATAAAAAATAAAATAGGCTAATCAGATGTAGCAGTGTCAAAATAACTACTAATTGCCAAAAATATAAAAATATTTACAAAATGCAAAAGGATTGAAATCTCGAACAAGGGAAGCAAATTTTCGCGAAGTTGAGTTAAGTTTAATGTTGTCATGTTTCCCATAAAATAAACTTATATTTTACCGAAATTAAACATAAAATATGCTAATCTACGGTAGCAAATATGAAAATTACATCCGATTAGTGAATATATTTAAATATTTGCAATATGCAAAAAGATTGAAATTTCAAACACGAGAAGCAATTTTTCGCAAAGTCTGAGTTCGTTCGACGTGGCATGTTTCCCATGAAATAAATTTATTTGTTTTTTATTAAAATTAAACAAAAAATATACTAATCTAAGGTAGCATATGCGAAACTAACATTTGATTTGCCAAAATATTTAAATATTTGCAGGATGCAAAAAGATTGAAATTTCAAACACAAGAGCAATTTTCCGCGAAACCCGAGTAAGTTCAATGTTGTCATGGTTTAAAAATTAATTTCTTTGTTAATTAATGAAATCAAACAAAAATAAACTAATCTAAGGTACCATATGTCAAAATATCTTTCGGTTGTAAAAAACATCAAAAGATTTACAAGATGCAAAAGGATTGGAATCCCAAACACGGAAGCAATTTTTCGCGATGTTGCATACTGAACACATGTTCAGAAAATTGCATTGGTGAAATACTTTTTTAAAACTTCTAAGCACAATTCGTTGATTTTTGAGAGAATTTAAGCACTAAGAAACTTTTTCAAGGTTTTAAAACTTTTTCAAGGTTTTCAAGCACTTGAAAATGAACTTTTTTTTTTCAAGCACTTTTCAAGGTTTTTCAAGGGCGTACGAACCCTGTGCCATTTAAGTTCCTGAAACTAAAATTCAAATGGTTCAGTACTCGTTTGCTGCTTAAAAATCCATCTATGTTCCTTCTTGGATGCTCAAATCTCCATGTCAAATTTGGTCGAGATCCGACATAAACTGAATTTATATAGGGTACATGCATACATACAAGCACATATATTCTTGGTTTTATTTATATAGATTTTCTGGAAGCAGCACAGTTCTGTATGAGAACGTGTAACAGTGATGAGAGGGAGGTCAAAAATAGCTAAAATAAAAAGTTTTTAAATTGTTTTTCCCCTGTTATTTATTTATTGTTTGTAAGAATTTCGACCACTATATGCTCTAGCCTTTCATGGATTCATTTGCACCAAAAAAATTGTTAAAAACTAGTTTTGAAGTTTTTGAATAACGTATTTTTTAGCACATCACTTGAAAATTAATAAATTTTCTTCATAAATTAGCCTAAGTTTATGCAGAATTTTTCATTTCACTTTACTCTCATTTTTTCTACCATTTTTAAATTCACATTCTTCATTTAAATTTCATTACATGATTTTTATAAAAATTTTCAAAGATGTTAGGTTTCACTGTTGGAGGTAGAACAGTTTGTTCTTAAGGTATTTTAATTATTTTTCTTTAAAGCATTTATATTTTCTTCTATATCTAAGATGTATATAGAAGGAAGTATTAGATTCGTGAAAATTCTCATGTTCTGAATTTCGATGTGTGCTGAATAGTTGAATCAATTTTGAGGATTTCCGAAAAATATCTGTCATAGAGTACTTGTCTGTGACCCATCTTTTTTGGATATGCAACTTCAATTTTGGTAAACTTCCAGGAGAGTGCATCCACTGTAACGCCCAAAAAATGCCCTCTTTGTCATTAACAGTAATCTAAAACTGCGTTTCCAGAACTGCAATATTGATAAATTTATGGGGAGAACTCCTGAATCCTCCCCTCTTCTTGACACAATCAAAGACAATCTACAATTGCATTTTTGGAGTTTCAATTTTGAAAAATTGCCAGGGGAATGCCATCGAACTTCTCCTTTCACTAACATTACCAAAGATCTACCATTATTGCGTTTCTAAAGCAACAGGTTCGAAAATTTAAGTGGAGTGCCTTTCTCCCTTCCCACACTCTCGTCAAAATCATTACAGAACTTCTTAAATTTGGTTTTCAGGGCTTCAATCTGGAAAAATTTTCTGGGGAGTGCTTCCAAAAACTCCTTTTCCTAACGTCACAAAGGTCGGCTACAATTGCGACTTTAGAGCCTTAATTTCAGAAAACTATCTATCCCCTAACCATAGATAGCCAGAAATCACTATTTTTAGACTTCAATCTCAAAGCCCCCAAAACCGCCCACTCTCCCTTACATAATGAAAGAGTATCTACGGTTACTTTTTACTTCCTTTCACAAAAAAGGAAGTATTGTATTTGCAAAAAAATTTTCACTAAAAAATCGGCCTTAATTTTTATTTTGCTCACCCCCGAATGAATGTTGTTTTTTTTTTCAAGCCGACCAAACATGGATAAATACCTACAAATGTACAGAGACCCGAAATATCCATTTTGACGATCCCCGAGTTAAACACAACTAGTTATCTCGTGACGTTCGTATGTACGTATGTATGTACTTATGTATCTCGCATAACTCAAAAACGGTATGTCCTAGAAAGTTGAAATTTAGTACATAGACTCCTAGAGGGGTCTAGTTGTGCACCTTCCCTTTTGGTTGCATTCAGATGTTCCTAAGGGGGTCTTTTACACCTTTTAGGGGGGAAATCATTGTTAATTTCAATGCTAATTCAAGTGGTGTTATAATTTGTCAAACCTTTGGTGATATATCGCCAAGCTTTTGGCAGCCAATTTTTGTCGCCAACTTGGCGAAAAATTTGTTTTAATTTTTATTTTTAAATCTGGTTTCAATTTGGCCAATGTTGGTGATATTTAAAGAGTTAACCACTGAATCACATTGGAATTGCCAATAATGGGGAAATAAATCTGTGTAAAACGTTATTTTGCTTCGGTTTGCTAGAAACTAGGGGTGAAAATATTTAGTGTTTCCTTGTTTACTCCAAGGCGCTATTATCATTAAATTGGCGTAAAAGGAAGCCATGTGATGAGTGTGCGAGTCATCAGCTCATTTGATATTTGAATTTCGAAAAAAATACCGGGGAGAGACCACCGAATCTTTCCAATCGAGGCGACCTCACCTTTCCAATTATCGTCTAAAACTGTTTTTATAACTACAATTTCAAAAAATTTCCAGGGGGGGGGGGTTACATCCGGATTCCCCTATCTGATTGAATAGTATACTTTCGACAAGGTTCAAATTGTTTACAAGCAGTAATGACTAAATTCCAAACCAGAAAGGAGAATCCAACTCTCTGTATTTTTTCGTATGTTTGAAAAAACAAAAAAAAATCTCTCAACTGTGTTACTCAAGGGCCATATTTTACGTTTTGGGAGGTAAAACATGTCAACAATCCAACAGTACTTTGATTCAGATGACAGGAGTTAGCGTTACACCCCCCCCCCCCCCTCTTAATTTGCCTGAGAATTAGGAACTCAAAAAAGTATTATCTTTAACCCTATTTGAAAGCGAGAAAATTTGGGGGGGGGGGGGGATTTGTGTCATTGAGCTTGAGGGGGATGGGCACCCCTGATAGCTCCTATGTTGATATCAGTTTAATTTTTCTTTAAAATAAATTAAATTAATTATGCATTTAAATATATTCATTATGTTACTGCATAAATTCAAAATTCTTATGCATATTTGAGAGTTATTAAGACTCTCATTCCTTATTCTATCATTCACCTCATGCCCAATTTCATTTCATTGTTAATTTTGCAAACAAGAAAAAAGTTTTGCAACAAACACAAATCATTTTGTAAGAATTTTTTGTGAATTTGGAGGAGAGGCCAAGGCACTAAATTTATTCCTTTCATTTTAATAAACAACCTGTCATTGATATAACTAACTTCCTCTGTTTTACTTTCTTTTTGACTCCCCCCCCCCCTCCGTCCCCAATGACTCTTCCTTCTTAAAAATGAGAAAAAAAAAGTTTGAAACGAATTTATTTCTTTTTAACTTTTCCAGTGGAAAGAAATACTTGCTTTTCACCATAGCAGAGTGCCATTTGCATTGGTGATTTATCGACTCAACACAGTCTAAAACTCCCTCCACCAAAGCTGTCTTGTTAACGGTTTCCTAAATGTTTTTTTTTTTTTTTGCTATATACACTTTTACTTTTCCCTGGGGAAAGCGTGAAGCATTGATCTTTACCAGAGTGTCTAGTCTTATGCAAAGCTTACAAGTTCTTCTTGCAACTACTACCATATGAAACACTAAGTAACATGTGATATAATTTCATTCATCTTTGTAAAAATGCAGTAAAATAAAAAAAAAAAAAAAAAAAAAAAACATTTTTCTAATGCAAATGTTAAGAGTGCATAGGAATTTAATCACTTGGTTATGTTTTTCACATCTATTTCTTTTAGCTGTTTAAAGGCTTGATATTCTTCAACCAAATTAGATAATCCTTCTATCTTTTCTTTCAATGCATCTTTATCCTTATTTTTTTCTTCTTTTTCTTCCTTTGCGAGTACACTAAAAAACATAAAATTATTATTATAACATAAAAGAATAAATAATATTTTTTTTAAATAATAAATAAATAAAAGTTACACAAATTGAGTACAACTAAACTAGCTGAAACATCAGAATAGACTTCAAGATTCAGAAAATTTTCAAGTGGTCAATGCCCAGTAGACTCAAAAAACTTAGTGGCCACCAGTTTTACTGGGTTTCGAAAACAGCGCTCTAGTACGAGAATGGGGGTGGGGGGGGGGGATTTCAATTTGTATTTTTTGAAACAAATATTATGAAAGTGATGCTAAAGGAATGCTAACAAGATATATAAATTATATTAATCATGTCAATATAAGAGGCATTGGGTGAAGGTTGGGAGCTCCTCAAGCAAATGGTTCATCCCATCCATTTTAAAGTTTCATAAGAAAAAAAAATCATTAAACCAACAATACAGTAGTGTACACAGTACCATGGTCCCACAGTGAAAAAAAAAAAAGAATTTCCAATAAAAAAACAACAACAAATTCCTTTAAAATTTTTTTGTAAATCATTGCAAATGCCATGGCAGTAAAAATCAACATGCACTTTTCAGGTAACTAGTTTAATGAAAAGAATTAATTGCAAGAAAATTTGCACGAAGGGAATAGAAAAAATATTAGATAAACATATGATTTGAATTTTTTCAATAATTAAGATTATTGTTTTTTTTTTTTTTTTTTTGGCATAAAAATAATTAACTACAAACCTCCTCCAGTAATATACAATTTGGCATTTACCAAGCATATATTTCCAAAAAAAAAACATTCCTTTTGCATTATTTGAACAAAGAGTATGACCAAACATGGCGACTACATTCCATATGCAGCGTCGCCATGTGAGGATGATTATGAAGGGAAAACGATCAAAGGACTGACTATTTGGCTTATATTTTAATCTGATGCGATTGAAGATTAAAAAATTACAAGTTATTTGAATAAATAGAAGCAAGCCCCCGTTGTTCAAACAAATTTCAATGGAACGTATTCCTTATCGATCGCGAGTATTAGCGTCCACATCACAGCAGAAATATAAGATACAGTTTATAGAAATACAGTGGCTCCCAAAAGTGTTCGTACACTTTGAAATTCTTTAGTAAAACCAAAATAACTCGAAACTGAATTCGAATATGAAGTCCAATATTTTTTCACATTATTCCTATGTCATTCTAAATACAACCCATTGGTTTTTTCAAACTATTGACAAATCTTCTTTTTGAAATGGGTTAGAAAACAAAGAGACAGAGAAATGACACGCCACAAAAGTCATCGTACACTCAAATATTTTCGAATAAATTCATGATTAAATTATCATATGCAGTTTTATTAACATTTTTGTATAGTGTTGACCCTTATAAGTCATTTGGCGTTAATTTTTTGTTTATTTATTCCTTAATATTGTGTTTATTACTGTAAAATGGCTGGTATTCGTAAAAAACCGCAATCACCATTCAAAATTTGAATTTTTTCCCACAGTAGCGGTAAATTGGTTTGAAATGTCTCTAAATTAGTTAATTTATTTGTTTGTATAGTAAAGTGCTTGATAAAATGCTTTAGAGAAAGGAATCGAACCAAAAACAAGTTAAGAAAAGGTCAACCGGCAAAGTTGGCAAAACATGATCGGAGATTTAGAGTTAAAAAATTTATGAAAAATACGCATTTGAGTGCTGTAAAAGTTTCTAAAGAGTTAAAAGAAACATTTTACATTTAATTTTCACCTAAAATTGTTCTCCAAGTTCTCTGATTAGTTGGATTAAATGAGACCTCTTCCCGCAGAAATTTTCTTGGTCTTGCAAAAAACAGAAAGCTTACGCTTTTCGTCGCAAAATCAATCTATACATATAATAAAATAAGATGTTTGTGTGTATGTGTGTGTGGCGCGCATCCCGAGAAAACGGTAAGACCTAGATAGATGAAATTTGGTATACAGGTGCAGTTTTTGCTGAAGATGTGCACCTCGGGCTTTGATTTTTGATGTTTTAATTAGAAAAAAAGTTATTTAATGTTTTATGTGTTTTTTTGCACTTTTTTCCTCACAGACCCCGAACCAATCGCGCCACAGAAATATTTTTTGCACTATAAAGTAGAAGATTTAATTTTAAATATGATGAATGAAAAAATTTTGAAAATAGAGCAATTTTTGTATTTTTTATGAATTTTTCAAAAAACCTTTAATTTGCATTTTTTCTGGGTTTTGTTTTTTTTAAATATCATCCTGCGAGAAGTATCAAAGCCCTATTTCTAAAATTTAAGTTGGTAATAGTAAAAACATTTCGCCCTCTTCAGAAGAAAAAAGTTCTTAAAAATATGCAATAGTTTTAATTTTAAACAATTTTTTAATGCTGAACACATTATGTCTTTCCACGCATCGGTCGAAAAAAGCGTTCTTCAATCTTTTATGCCTCTGACGTCACTACTTGGATTTCGATTCGGTATTTACGATGGAATCTTAATCACAAACAATGTTTATCTTTTGTTTTTACTATACAGCTTACTTCTACATTTTATGACGTGATGACCAAGTGTTTTCCGGCAGAGCTTGTTTTTTTCTTTCCTTTTTTTTTTTTGTATTATTTAGGGATTGCATTTATTTCTTTTTACATTCCCCCCCCCCCCCCCCCCAAGCTGGAACGTTTTGCTGCATCTATATTACGTTACATTTCATAGTTATGCACATTTAATTCAATAATAAGAGATTTTTTTTTTTCTTTGTCAAACGCTACTTTTTGCACACTGTGGGGAATTTTGAAGATAACTTTTCTTTTTTTTTTTTTTTTTGCTCTACTTAAATAAAAAGATGTTTTTTTTTTTGAGTGATCTTTGTTTTTATTAGGAAATGGGAGGGGAGGTTAAAATAAATAGAGATGGATAAGAAAATTTAGAGAAAGATCGTAAAGGTAGATAGCCGCCGAAGGCGGCAATCTTGGCATAAAAATGTGAATGGCACAACAAAAGATAGAGATATATGATTAATACTGCTGCCAAATTTATTTAAACAGCCACCGAAGGCGGCAAACTTGAAGTAAAAATTTAAATGACAGGTTAACCAATCAGCCGCCGTAGGTGGCTGCTTGCATAGAAAGGCGAATGGCGTAAGAAAGCGGACCGGCTGGTCGCCGCAGGCGGCTAGTGATAAATAAGGTAAAAACATTTTAGAATCACGTCTTACTTACAGATAAAAATTAATTCAACATTTTTGGTTAAATTGTTGTATCACTGTGAGTAGAAGAAAAAATTAGGAACTTAATCTTAAGAATTTATTTGGATCAGTTAATCAGGACGGTGGAGGTGTTCTTGTGTGAGGGTGCATATCAGCATCAGGACTTGGTAGTTTGGAATTTTTTGATGAAATAATGAATCATGCTGTTAGTTTAAATATTTTAAAAACCAATTTTGAACTCTTAACCAAAAATTTGGTTATTGGAAACAACTTTGTTTTTTATCAAGATAACGATAAGAAGCACACGGTTTTCAACGTTTGCGTCTAGTGCCTCGAAAATTGTCCTAAAGTTTAGAAAATACCCCCTCAATCTCCAGATTTTAATTTAATGTAACGTATTTAGAGATTTCTGGAGGCTAGATTACGAAAATAGTGCTTTAAAACGAAAATAGAGCTAGAAACAGTAAGACTCAAAGTGTGTTTGAACACTTACTCAGAAATTACGCAAAAAAAAAAGAAGAAAAAAAAGAAAAAGAATGAAATCTATTCCCAGACGTTTAAAAGATGTTATGAATACTGTATGATATTCTACCAATTAATAACGTAATCAAAATTTAGATTATTCAATAATATATATGGACATTTTATAAAGTGTACGAAGACTTTTGTGAGATAAAATTTACGGAACTTTTTGGGTTTTGATTTTTTAAAAAATCAAGTTTTAATATTTTTTAAAAAATTTTCATGTAGTTTTGTTAAAAATTGATCATAGATCTTATAATTAAATACCTATTCCGAAATATTAATTCTAACCAATGGATTGGGGCCTATTTCGTTGAAGGTCGTAGGTGTACGAAGACTTTTGGGAGCCACTGTATATTTTTTTTCTTTCTATTTTTAATAATGATGTATAGGATTTTTAATGAAATACAGGATTTATGGGA